>NC_059169.1:15386181-15606295 GCF_019923935.1 Bubalus bubalis | reverse complement strand
AGGAGCAAGCATCTTTTAATTTCATGGCTGCAGTCACCATCTGCAATGATTTTGGAAATAAAGTCTGTCATTGTTTCCACTATTGCCCCATCTATTGCAATGAAGTGATGAGATAGGATGCTATGATCTCAGCTTCTTGAATGTTGAGTTTTAAGCCAGCTTTTTCACACCCCTCTTTCACTTTTATCAAGAGGTTCTTTAGTTCCTCTTCACTTTCTATGATTAGGGTGGTGCATAGACCTGGATTACTGTGATACTGAATGGTTTCCCTTGGAAATGAACTGAGATCATTCTGTCATTTTGGAGATTGCACCAATGTACGGCATTTTAGGTTCTTTTGTTGACTTTTTTTTTTTTTTTTTTTTTGCAGCCAGACAAAAATAAATTCGAGACTTGAAGCCAGGCAGCCTGGGGATTGTCTTGCCTGGCTCTACCAACTGGGCAAGTTCCTGAACCTTCTATCTTAGCTTCCTAAACTCTAAGACTATAATACTATAATTTAAAGGTGTGTGCCTCCTAACATTGTTAAGAATATTAAATGAGTCAGTACATGCAGAATTTGTAACAGATCAATATTATTGCCCATTATTAATAATGCTATCCTAGCCCCTCCTCAAGTTCTGCTTCACTTTTCTACTTTGCATGTATCAGCACTGAGATTTCGTTACATATGCATTGGCCTGCTTTTCAACTTCTTCAGGAGAACTTAAGCTCCAGAAGGACAGACGTTTTGTCTCTTGATGACTGTGACAGCCCCAGAACCTGCAGCATTGCCTGACAAGCTCAGTAGATATTTGTTGGCTGGATGAAGGTGGGCTTCCCTGGTGACTCAGTGGTAAAGAATCCACCTGCCAAACAGAAGACTTGGGTTCGATCCTGGGTGAGATTCCCTGGCTAAAAAAATCGCAAACCACTCCAGTATACTTGACTGAGAAATCCCATGGACAGAGGAGCATGGCAGGCTTCATGGGGTTGCAGAAGAGTCAGACGCAACAAACAGCAACAACATGAATGAAGGCATAAGTGACTCTAATCGTGTGACATACCTGTTTCTGTAAATTAGAAAGTAATTAACCTCCAATAAAATAAATAAATTTATATTAAAAAACAAAATATACCATAGAAACTAAATTCATATGGACAATTAATTATATATAACTGTTTTCTTATTAAGTGTAATTGTAAAAAGGATATATTCTTATAACATTAACTGGCTCCAAGATATCATATCACACTTTAAATAAAGGAAAGCAATGAAAAAGTTATAATTTAAGGAAAATAGAACAAATAACTACTATTCAAAACTATACATCTCAGTATAGAATACTTCAGATTGTGTTTGAGCTTGGGAAAATAATAGAATATAGCAAAACTGAAGAATAATACACTGGACTTATAAGGCGCCCTGTCTCCATCATCGCTGTGTGCACTCTGTGTAGTAGGTGCTGATGCCCCTCACAGGAGGGGAACACAGAGGTCAGGTGGTTTCCACATTTTGTGGAACGTTCTTACTTTTCAAGAAGAAAATCTGGTGTGGGTCAGAAGGAAACACTGAAATGCAATCAACAGATGGGGAAGAGCTGTTACCAGAGCAGGGCCAGCAGTAAAGGAAGTTCACCTAACACAAGGCCCCGGGAAATGGACATGTGACCTGTCTCCACCTCAAGAACTGAACCACGTGGTTCCTGATGCACAGGCTGCTGATGCCCAGGTTTCTGTATCTTTGTTTCCTGTGTGATGAGACACGCTTGTGTCCTAACAGAGACACTATCAATGTCAGACATTTAACTGTACGATTTCTTCCCAGTTCTGACAGGACATTTTTATCATTGTTTAGTTGCTAAGTCGTGGACCTTATGGACTGTAGCCTGCCAGGTTCCTCTGTCCATGGGATTTCCCATGCAAGAATATTGGAGTGGGTTACCATTTCCTCCAGGGAATCTTCCCAACTCAGGGATCAATCCCACTTCTCCTCCATTGCACGCAGACTCTTCATCACTCAGCAACTGTGGAAGCCCCCATACTATACTCTTAATTCCAAATCCCAGTATCTAAGGTGTTTCATTTTTGCTTTTTAATGGAAGCAACACATCATGATTCACTTCCAGAGATTTATCTACTATGACCTTTTAACCTCTGAATGATAAAGTGCTTCATCTTCAGGCACTATTCATGTTATATTTTTGGAGCTGCCTTTGCTTTTTAGCACCCCAATAGCACTAATTTCTGATGAACTTTTATCAGTTTACAGTAAGTTGGAAAGTTTTCAGTACATGAAAAATGTACTTTAGGCATATTTAGAAAAATAACCAAAATGAGACAGGCAGCATCCATAGGACTGTCTTCCTCCTGAGTGTCCATCTCTGCCAAGGAAGAAGAAAGAAACAGAACTAGAGGACCTTAAATTTTTTTATGCCATCTTTTCCTTTTAATTGAAATTCATAAAGAGGAAAACAGTGGTTTCCTCCTACTAATTCTCAGTTTAACTCTGAGTTTGGGTTCACATATCCAGTTAGGCATCATTTACAAATTAATAACTAGGGTTTTTGGTTCACTTAAAAACTGACTTCATTGAGTTAGTGATACCTCTTGATGAGGGTGAAGGAGGAGAGTGAAAAAGCTGGCTTAAAACTCAACATTAAGAAAACTAAGATCATGGCATCTAGTCCCACCATTTAATGGCAAATAGAAGGGGAAAAGATAGAAGCAGTGACAGATTTCCTCTTCTTGGGCTCTAAAATCCGTGCAGATGGTGACTGTAGCCTTGAAGTTAGAAGATGCCTCTTGGCAGGAAAGCTATGACAAAACTAGACAGTGTGTTAAAAAGCAAAGATATCACTTTGCTGACAAAGGTCCATATAATCAAACCTATGGTCTTTCCAGTAGTCATGTACAGATGTGAAAGCTGGACAATAAGAGAGCACTAAAGAATTGATGCTTTTGAACTGTGGTACTTGGAGAACACTATTGAGAGTCCCTTGGAAACAAGGGATCAAACTGGTCAATCTTAAAGGGAATCAACCCTCAATATTCTCTGGAAGGACTGATGTTGAAGCTGAAGCTCCAATATTTTGGCCACCTGATGTAAAGTTATTGGAAAAGACCCTGATGCTGTGAAAGATTGAAGGCAGAAGGAGAAGAGGGAGATGGAGGATGAGATGGCTGGATGACATCATCGATTCAATGGACATGAACTTGGGCAAACTCCAGGAGATGGTGAGGGACAGGGAAGCCTGGCGTGCTTTAGTCCATGGGGTCACAAAGAGTCAGAGGTGACTTAGCAACTGAACAACAATAACTTAGAGTGATAAATCATCCCTTTATCCAGATTCTCTAGGAATTATTTCTTTATCACATTTGTATGTTTTTCAATGAACGATTTCATAAGTTTTCTTTTAAAACAGTCATAAGGAATCAATTCCTAGAGAAACACAATGATGGGATGATTTCTCTAAGTGATATCACCAAAGTTAACAGGGCTAATTCCAAAAGCAATAATGGAAACAATATACTTCACTTTGTGAAATAAACTCATATTTCTTTCTTTTTATAGAAAGTTCCAAATGTAGTTTAAATAGAAGTAGATCTTAGTATTATCTACCACTTCAGTATTTTTATAATTTAGATTAACATTGCTTCTCTGTCCATGGAAAAATATATTCTAAAATTCTAGAGTAATGCTATCTGAGAATCTGTGAAAAAAGATCTAAATCTGGGAAACAAATTGAAAAATAATTTACCAGTACTTCCAGTTATTTTTTAAAGATGAAATTTGTCCTATGAATTCAAGAGTAGTGGATCATCCTATCGTTCTTTATATTTAATGGTTAAATGCTCTACACACCTCTTCTCTTGCAGAATTTGATTGTAAAAGACTCACAAACTTAAATGAAATCAGAGGTGCACTGCTTTTCAGGCAGGAGAAGGTGAAGCAATCAACCCAATTTAAGAAAACAAAATCCACATGTTGCTGAAAAGCAGGGTGGGTGTTTAAAGACTCAGTGGTGATATCCTTCAGAAACCAGAATTACTGACTGGAAACGGTCATACCTCCAAATCTGCCTGCTCACAGTCAAGGCTCATCTGTATATTACAGATTTCAGAGCTTCCATGGAAGGGTGACACTAAATGACAAACACACCAATTCAAACCAACATGAACAATCAATCTCTCAGATTTGTGTAACAACAAACAAACAAACAGAAAAGATTTTTAAAAATATGCCACACTTCTCTGAAATGAAAAGATCAATCAAACATTTAGTAGTTATTTACGTAGTGTTTTCCCTGTGTTTTCCTCTAAGAGTCTTCTAGTATCTGGTCTAACATTTAGGTTTTCAATCCACTTTGAGTTTATTTTTGTATACAGTATTAGGGAGTGTTCTAATTTTCTTCTTTTACACATAGCTGTCCAGTTTTCCCAGCACCACTTACTGAAGAGACCACCTCTTCTCCATCATATATTCTTACCTTGTTTGTCACAGATTAGCTGACCACAGGTGTGTGAGTTCATCTCTGGACTCTCTAGCCTGTTCCATTGATCTATATTTCTGTTTTTGTGCCAGTGCCACACCATCGTGATTACTCTAGATCTGTATTGAACTAGCCAAAAAGTTCGTTTAAGTTTTTCCATAAAATCTTATGTAACAAATTTTTGGCCAACTCAGTGATATATTCTGAAGTCAGGGAACCTAATTTCTCCAGCTTCGTTTTTCTTTCTTAAAACTGCTTTGGCAACTTGGGGTCTTTTGTGTTTCCATTAAAACTGTAAATTTTTTGGCTCTAATTCTATGAAAAATGCCATTGATAATTTGACAGGGATTGTATTTAATCTGAAGATTCTTTGGGTAGTATAGTCATTTTCACAATATTGTTTCTTCCAATCCAAGAACATGGTATATCCCTCCATCTGTTTTGCATCATCTTTGATATCTTTTGTCAGTACCTTATAGTTTTATGAGTACAGGTCTTTTGCCTCCTTAGGTAGGTTTAGTCCTAGGTATTTTATTGTTTTTGTTGCAATGGTAAAGAGACTGCTTTCTCAATTTCTCTTTCTAATCTTTCATCATTAATGCATAGGAATACTCATTCTTACTTTTTAAAAGCAAAAGACTGAGCTAGGTCCTAGGAGAAATTAGAAGTCTGTCTATGGCTTAGAAGTCTAGGGTTTCTTCCAACAGTAGAATTGATTTATAAAACTAGTGCAAATACACAAAATGATTTGTATTAAAATACAAACTGACAGCAACTTAATAGTCAAAATTTTTTTTCATGCAAGGGTGAGGAAATTCAAAGAAGTGGAGCAAGCAAAAACATGACACAAATAACAGAAAATTCTCTAGAAATGAACCTCCCATGTAAAAGCTGAGCAGATGTTCCAGGGTTCTGTTATCTGCATTCATGCTACAGCATTAAAATGACATAATTGCCAATAAATAATCATCATTAATTCTGACTATATAATTGGCCTTTATAAACACTTTCCTATGAAACTTCTACATTTTATTAGTATGATCTTGTTTATATCTTTTAGTTAATAAGGAAAAACTACTATTGTCTCCACTTAGGAGATGTTTCCTAAGACCAGAGGAATAAAATTAATATTGGAGTGTAATGGAGTAATTAATTCACTAGTCACTAGTAGATTTGATCCCTCATGCAAAGAGTTGACTCATTGGAAAAGACTCTGATGCTGGGAGGGATTGGGGGCAAGAGGAGAAGGGGACGACAGAGGATGAGATGGCTGGATGGCATCACTGACTCGATGGACGTGAGTCTCAGTGAACTCCTGGAGTTGGTGATGGACAGGGAGGCCTGGCGTGCTGCGATTCATGGGGTCACAAAGAGTCGGACACGACTGAGCGACTGATCTGATCTGATATAAGTACTCTGCTAAGGACAAGATAATGTGTCTATTTGTTCAGGGTTCTAGGAAAATAACTAAAATGAAAACATGTCACATTATAGTTGATTTTCATCATCATCAATACACACATTTTAAGTGCACCCATGTCATCAGTGTTTTCCTATTACCAAGTCACTGAAACTGACACGCTCCCCTTAATTATCTGCAAAGCTCTAAATGTAAACACACATATACAGATGCTAACAAGTTAATTACAGTTACTATTAATAAATTACCTCTTCTAAGGCATTCCACAGTTCGTTATCCGTATGCTCATTAAAGGGATCCAGATTTTCCCTCATTGTTCCAGTGAATAAAACAGGTTCCTAAATACCCCAAAATAGTGAATGTTATTACCTTAACCTGTTTTCATTTTATTCCAATGTGTACAGAATGTCAAAATTAAAATGCAGAAACATCTAAATTCATTAATTATTAATAACATAGTTGCAAATGTATGATTACAAAAAAGCATCTCTAAAATAATTTTCCATTGTACAAAGTGTGCTACAAAATATCTTTTGGACTACTGAACACTAACAGAAGAAAGTGTTGAAGAAGTTTTTTCATCTTAAGGAAAAAACTGAAGACAAAGGAAGATTTGATTTTTTTTTAATACTGCCCTGCTAATAAATATCTGCTTAAACACTCACACAAACATGAGAAACTTAACATCAAGATCTACATAAATTAACTGTCAATGCTGGTGTGACTGGGAAATACCAACAGCATGATTAGTAGAGGTTTGTGCCTCAAAGCAAACCACTAAATATTTACACATTAGCACTGAAGAATAAACTAGGCTATTTTCTCCATTGGTCAGACTGTCTTCTAGGGTCTGGAATCTCTCCACATGTGTGAAATGAACATCCCCACATGTGCAAGGGGAACGTAAGCTCCTGGGGTCTGCAGCACCTCTGTCCATGGAGAGATCACCTCTGATTTTGGCATCAGCTGGTCCCCACATTCTCTCACCTGTGTGTCAGGATAACCTGCCTCACAGAACCTCGTTACTAACTGCAAGGCCAGGAGGACCTGAAACCCACCGTGACCTGTGTCATGATACTTTAATTTAAATAGTTCTTCCTATCCATCTGCTTCAGGAGGAGCCATAAGTAAATTACTCTGGAAATATATGTGTCCTCTTGGCTTCAAGAGAGAATCCTGTACATAAGCTCATGTAGGCCATTTACATTTTCTTCTGAAAGGCTCTAGTAAGCCAGGTCATAAGAATATGGATAGCAGTGAAGAGCCCAATAAGCTCCTTTCAGTGAAGGGGGCAGAACAAGGGAATGCACTCGTGTGGGAACAAGAGGAGAACTGACTCTTCCACAGTGCCCAAACTGCTCTGAATCACACGTTCAAATCAGCCTTGGGGCTGGACTTTCCTCCTCACTTCACAAAAGCCTGAGAGGAAAGATGAAGATAGACAGACATTTCTTTCCCCTAATCATAAGGAAGAATGATACTCAGGAAGCCTTCCAAACCTTCTTTCAATATGGTCTAAGTTTTAAGTCTGGTGAGAGAGGAAAGAATACAGAAAACTCAGGATGTGCCACCAAAAAGAGATATCTGAGCAAATCCACAATTAAAAAGACATTATAAAGGGAGATTTATTTGCACAAAGTTGATTAAGTAGCCAATATGCCTCCAAAGCACTGAAAATCACTAGTCATACAATATTTCAGAATGAATACTGAACTGAACTTAAAAAACTCGAAACACAAATTTAAGGTCTCCCTTAAAACTTGAATTTAGGATCAAAGACTAAACAACCATCTAAACAATGGTAAGCATTCCTTGTCAGGGGACTAACCATCATTCTACTTCAGATTTTTATAAAAACTTGTTACTTATTGTAATTATCAACCTTAAGATTCCCACATGCAGGTATCTTCTGCATGTCTCCATGAGGTTTACACAAGCGACATAGCCAGGCGAGGGGAGGCTGGTCCCCAATATTCTTCTTCCTTCCCTCCATTTTCTAGGTTCTTTCAAGTAAGCAGGCTACTCCCTGCATATAATCTCAACCGGTGGTCTTTCTGGGGGACATATTTAACTACTTCAGATCCTAAGCATAAAGAACACACATATTTCAGCTACCTGTTGTGTTTAAGAAAATTATTTAAGAAGAACTTTCATTTTTGCTTATTCCTGAAATTTTGAACAGAAGTTGAGGAGTACCTTCTTAATAACACAGTATTCATCTTTGAAAGTTCCCCCCATGACTGATGGTCTATGTCCCCACTCCCTGTCTCTGCTCCTACCCAGGTATTTGTTATCATCACATCTCCCCCTTCTGCCCTGTTCATGCAGAGTCAGCAGTGATGGGGATGAGCCTGGGAGGAAGAGAGACCACCATGGAAGCTCTCTGCTGCTTCCAGGATCACAGGGACCAGGGATCCAAGGAAGATGGTGTGGGCCTGACTCAGCTAAGAGAGGCAACTCAAAGAAACAGCACTGGGCTCCCCCTCCACAGAGTCTGCTCTCAGCTTCCTAAATTCCCTAAATTGGGGTGTTTAGACACAAGCATCAATGCTTCTACTCATTTGGGGGGAGAGGAGTAAGTTTTTGCACTTAGACAAGTAAATTCCAGTAACCAAACTAACAGACTTTCTCCACCTCTGCAGCTAGCAAGACACGGTAAAGACAAAGGGCTCTTGGTTGGGGAAGGATAAGATTTTGAGTATCTTCTCCTGACACATATCAGCCCATGACATACAAGTGCATAAACCCATTTCTAAACTGATATTTCCAAATGAGGGACAGAGCGATAGGAGTAGTATCTTCTGGCTTTGTTCTATGCCTATTCACTCTTGCTATGGTTTGGGGAGTCCTTTCAAGTGGGATGGTAGGAAAAATGGGGGAAAAGCTTTATATCCAAGGATATGAAAGGACTTTACAGACATGCCCTTTATTTCTACTAACTAATCTCACATGGCCATTTCAGAGATGAGTACCATCAAAGCATAAAACTTGGGAATTTAAGCTCATTTATTTTCTACTGTAACCATAAGTCATAAATCTAATAGCCAGAGGAAATCTTTAAATATGGGGACTATCCAGTTTTTCTGAAAGGGATACCTTTGGAAAAATATTTTTCAATTGTGATAAAATACACATAAATTTCAGAGAAGGCAATGGCATCCCACTCCAGTACTCTTGCCTGGAAAATCCCATGGACAGAGCAGCCTGGTAGGCTGCAGTCCATGAGGTCGCTAAGAGTCGGACACGACTGAGCGGCTTCACTTTCACTTTCATGCATTGGAAGGAAATGGCAACCCACTCCAGTGTTCTTGCCTGGAGAATCCCAGGGACAGGGGAGCCTGGTAGGAGGCCATCTATGGGGTCGCACAGAGTTGGACACGACTGAAGCGACTTAGCAGCAGCAGCAGCAGCACACATAAATTTGCTAGATTAGCCACTTCAAGTGCACATTTCAGTGCTGTTAAATACATTCACATTGTTGTACAGCCATCACCACCATCCAGCTGTAGATCTCCTTTCATCTTGAAGAACTGAAACTCTGTACCCATTAAACAACTCCCCTCTCCTGGCCACTCCTGGTACCCACCATTCTATATCCTGTATCCATGAATTTACTACTCTAGGTAACTCCTATTAGTAGAATCATACAGTATTTGTCCTTTGTAAATTACTTATTTCACTTCATTTTTTCAAGGTTCATCTGTGCTGTAGCATGTGTTGGAATTTTCTTCTTTATTAAGGCTGAGTAATATTCTACTGTATGTATGCACACCACATTTTGTTTGTTGATTCATCTGTCAATGGGCCCTTGGGCGCCTCCACCTTTTTGCTGTTGAGAATTATGCTGCTATAGCATGCATGTCCCAGTATCTCTTCAAGACCTTTCTTCCAATTCTTTTGGGTTTATATTCTAATGTAGAATTGCTAGGTCATATGATACTTCCATCATTAACTTTTCTGAGCAACCAACAAGTTGATTTCCATAGTGGTTGCCCTATTTTACATTCCTATCAGCAATGAACACGGGTTCTAATTTCTCTACATCCTTGCCAACACTAGCAATTTTATTTTTTTCTCTCTCTTTTCTTTGATAGCAGACATCTTAAGGGGTGTGAGGTGGCATTTCACTAGAGTCTGAAAAGACTATCTTTTTTTTTTAATTTTATTTTATTTTTAAACTTTACATAATTGTATTAGTTTTGCCAAATATCAAAATGAATCCGCCACAGGTGTAATGTGTCCTGAAATACCTGTTATCAGGAAGCATGTACAACATGGCACCCAAAGGAAGGTGAATGTGGACTTGGGGACAGCTGTTGCTACCTGCCCGTGACCTTGAAAATACCTGGGATTACTCTAAGTAATTTTTAAATCAAGATAGTCTTTTCATGGTTCAGGATGGGGAACACATGAAAAGACTATCTTGATTTAAAAATTACTTAGAGTAATCCCAGGTATTTTCAAGGTCACGGGCAGGTAGCAACAGCTGTCCCCAAGTCCACATTCACCTTCCTTTGGGTGCCATGTTGTACATGCTTCCTGATAACAGGTATTTCAGGACACATTACACCCACATTCCAGGAAGCACATTTGCCTGGCTCATTCTGTCTCATCTCCTCTCTGTTTCTCATCTCAAGAGGGTATTTTTCTGAGCTTCCTTTGATAGGCAGATGATTGCTAAGTATATAAATAAAAACTCATTTTTTTTTTAAATCAGCAAGTCTGTCAAAGCAGAGGGCAGGATGATAGATGAGGACACAGGATCAAGGTTGCGCTTGGCTATATACCTGGAGGATAGTAATCTCTCAGTAAATATCACAGAATTATGTTGAGTGAATGAACCACAGGAATGACAGGAGTGTCTACCATGCATATAATCCAGTCTCCAAACTCTCCCTGAAAGTTACACTACTTTACAAAGAAGAAGAAAATAGAACAGAATCAGAGCCCAGGAAGAGATGGCCAACTCAACACTCCACCATCACAGCAGGCGCCTATGGGTCTACATGAAACACGTCACACTTATTGACCTATTTTATCCTCACAACAGATTGAGGGGGTGATACTGTTATCTGCCTTGTAAGACAGAGAAAACCAAGGTACATAGAGACAGAATTCTGAGTCCCCTGCTCTTCCTCACTATTCTGTATTGCCTCCCTGGTGAAAATTATTAATTAATGGCTAAATTGTCAAAGTCTCCCCAAAGCATCTATATATCCTATAATTCTCAAAGCCCCACAATTTCACAGAAAGTTCTCCAAGGAGATAATCACTTTTTAAAAGATGTCCTGGTTTCCCACAACAAAATTAAATCTGTAAGACACTTATTAACAAAATTCTCCAAGCTAAAACAATTTATCCTTCTGTTCTCAGAATTAGTGATTATCAGTGAATAAAATTGTGGAAACTAAGGAAGTCTGAGTCAAGAAATCTATCTCAGTAAGTTATTAAATCACATGCACACCTGGTATCTGATGAAAGTGTCTATTGAAAATCTGCTGCTAAAAACATGCTCTACTGGGGAAAAAAAAAAAGGATCAACTCATTTACTTAATTTGAAAAATAATCAAATTAAAAGCACTTAGACGCCTTATACAAAGAACATGTGAGAGTGCTCTGCTGTGCATACCTGAAGTGCAATTGACAATTTCTTCCTTAAATCATGCAGTCCAATATGTGTTGTCAAGATTCCATCAATATAAATGCCACCTTCAGGTTCTGACAATCGAAAAAGGGCAGCAATGAGGGAACTTTTTCCAGCTCCTGTTCTTCCCACGATGCCATACTGTAAAGAGACCCAGGGGGGATGAAGAATTAACAGGATGCACAAAACCCAGGAGAACCCTGATTGTTGAAGACGAATTTTTAAGGTTCTATTATATATAAAGAGTAGTCTATAAGTTTCCCAGGGCTTCCCTGGTGGCTCAGACGGTAAAGTGTCTGGCTGCAGTGCAGAAGACCCAGGTTCAATCCCTGGGTCAGGAAGATCCCCTGGAGAAGGCCATGGCAACCCACTTCAGTATTCTTGCCTGGTGAATCCCATGGTCCAAGGAGCCTGGTAGGCTACAGTCCATGGGGTCACAAAGAGTCAGACATGACCGAGCAACTTCATAAGTTTCTCAAGCATGGCCCTGCTGGCATTTTGGACCAGATAATTCATTGTTGAGGCTCGGGGGCCTGTCCTGTATATTGTATGATGATTAACAGTAGCCATGAACCCACTAGACACCAGATGCAACCCCCAAATTGTGGCAACCAAAAATGACAGAAATTCACAAATGTCCCTGATTGAGATCACCATCATCCTAAGAATACACAACATAAACTATAATTACATAAACTATAGTGATTTTCATGCCTTCTAAAAATGTCAGGCAATTTTATTCAGATTTCCCTGAATAAATGTTTAATATGCTGAAAATTGTTTGTTTTCTATAATTATCATATAAGGAGCAGAAGGGGACAACAGAGGATGGGATGGTTGGATGGCATCACTGACTCAATGGACATGAGTCTGAGTAAACTCTGGGAGTTGGTGATGGACAGGGAGGCCTGGCATGCTGCAGTCCATGGGGTCGCAGAGTCAGACACGACTGAGTGACTGAACTGAACTGTTCATTATGTGGTATGTTAAAGGGGGAGACATATATGTGTATGCAGTGTGTGTGTGTGTGTGTGTGTGTGTGTGTAACTAACATTCACAAGTAAAGGAAGAAGACCTGAAAAATAATCTGCCTGCAGTGAAAAACTAGCAGTCTCCTAAGTGGTCCATAAGAAGTCAGCTTTTAAATTAGTTTTATTCCTACTCCCTGGATAATTTGACCTTGAGTATTACATGGGTAATTTTACAGAGATGTCGACAAGTCAAGACAGAGTGTTAACACAAACAAGTGCTCACTTTCTGTGTTATTTATTTAAGAGGAATTATTCTTCGTAGAAAAATGAGATCACTTCCTGATATTAAATATCTTAATCATATTCTATCTTGAAAGGAAACATCTTCAAATATAAAATGCAGGTCTCAGTCTTGAAAGAGGCCAGTAGACAAAATTTCCATAATGAGATCAACAATGATACAAATAATGTTTGCTATTTACATGGGACCTTTCATCGGAGCAGGGCAAAAGGTATTTTATTCATACATTAATACTTAACAACTGAACCTTGGAAAAACACATGTCAGGTGTCAGTCTATTTACTAAAACCAGAGCAGAGAGAAATTAAACGCACTAACAGTAAGATTAAAGAATCAGTACAGAGTAGGTAAAATGCTGGTGGCTGGTTGTTGTGCTCGTGTCCAACTCTTGCGACCCCATGGACTGTCGCTTGCCAGGCTCCTCTGTCCATTGGATCCCCAGGCAAAAATACTGGAGTGGGTTGCCATTTCCTTCTCCCATGTAAAATGCTGGTGAGGAATAAAACTGCATTCAAATATATATGCAGAAACTGGCCTTTTTACCAATGAATTTTTAAGTGAAAGTAAGTATTAGTTAATCACTTGTGTCCAACTCTTTCCAACCCCCTGGACTGTAGACTACCAGGCTCCTCTGTCCAGGGAATTCTCCAGGCAAGAGTACTGGAGTGGGTTGCCATTTCCTACTCAAGGGGATCTTCCTGACCCATGGATGGATCCCAGGTCTCCTACATTGCAGGCAGATTCTTTACCTTCTGAGCCACCGGGGAAGCCCAACTGCAAATTCTCTGAAGGAAGCTTTCCAAGAGATTATTTCATCTCTATTTAAAATCTGGAATTGATGATAGTGTAAGATATGCTTGGATCATTTGTAAATCAGTAAAGTTTCAAAACTCATGGCTTTAAAAAAAGAACTACTAAATCATTCTGAGCAATATAATCAGAATGCTTGGAACGTTTCATGTTTTCTGATTTGAATACTTCTAAAGTTTCAAATCTTAGTCTGTCAAATCAATCATGGCATTTCAAAAATGAATTTATCTTTATAGAGATTAAACATAAGAAAAGTGGGTTTACCTAATTTTATTATCTTATAAAGGTAATACAATGACTATAAGACATTTTATTGTTGTTCAATCATTCAGTCATGTCTGACTATTTGCGACCCCATGGACTGCAGCATGCCAGGTTTCCCTGTCCTTCACTATCTCCTGGAACTTGCTCAAATTCATGTCCATTGAATTGGTGATGTCACCCAATCATTTCATCCTCTGCCATCTCCTTCTCTTCCTGCCTTCAATCTTTCCCAGCATCAGGGTCTTTTCCAATGAAATGGCTCTTCGCATCAGGTGGCCAAAGTATTGGAGCTTCAGCTTCAGCATCAGTTCTTCCAATGATTATTCAGGGTTGATTTCCTTTAGGATTGACTGGTTTGATTGCCTTGCTGTCTGAGGGACTCTCAAGAGCCTTCTCCAGCACAACAGTTCAAAAGCATCAGTTCTTCAGCACCCACCCTTGTTTATGGCCCAACTCTTACATCCATACATGACTACTGGAAAAAGCAAGCTTTGACTAGATGGACCTCTGTTGGCAAAATAATGTCTCTGCTTTTTAATTTGTTGTCTACGTTTGTCATAGCTTTCCTTCCAAGGAACAAGCATCTTCTAATTTCACAGTTGCAGTCATCGTCCACAGTGATTTGGAGCATAAGAAAATAAAGTCTATCACTGTTTGATTGTTTCCCATCTATTTGCCATGAAGCGATGAAACCAGAGGCAATGATCTTAGCTTTTTGCATGTTGAGTTTTAAGCCAGCTTTTTGCACTCTCCTCTTTCACCTTCATCAAGAGGTTCTTTAGTTCCTCTTTGCTTTCTGCCATTCGGGTGATATCATCTGCATGTCTGAGGTTACTGATATTTCTGCTGGCAATCTTGATTCCACCTTGAGCTTCATCCAGCCAAGCATTTTGCATGCTGTACTCTGCATGTAAGTTGAATAAGCAGGGTAACAATATACAGCCTTGAAGTACTCCTTTCCCAATTTTGAACCAGTACATTGTTCCATGTCCAGTTCTAACTGTTGCTTCTTGATCTGCATACAGGCTTCTCAGGACATTTTGTACCTTATGTTAAACTCTAATTCATATAATACAGATGGGCCATTCTCTGCATGCAGGCAGGTTGTAGTGTATATATATGTGGCTCATCTGTTCTGTGTACAAGCAGGCCTCAAAGATATTTTGTATTTGGCTCCAGACCACCTCAACAATGTGAATATCAAAATAAAGCAAGTTATATGAATTTTTTGTTTCTCTATGCAAATAAAAGTTATGTTTATACTATATTGTAGTCTAATGAGGTACAATAACATTATATAAGGCAATAGTACATACCTTAATTTCCAATACTTTATTGCTAAAAGAATGCTAACCATCTGAGCATTTATAGGGTAACATTAAAAACCACTGATCATGGATCAGAATAATAAATATAATAATAATGAAATGGTTTGAAATATTGCAAAAATTATCAAAATGTGACAGAGACATGAAGTGAGCAAATGCTATAGGAAAAATGGTGCCATTGTACTTGCCTGACACAGCATTGCCATAAATGTCCAATTTTTTTTAAGTATTATCTGTGAAGCACAGTTAAATAGGTGTGCCTGTATTTCTGTGTGTTCTCATACATAAATCAACACACATCAGGACACAGGTGAGAACTGATCTGTGAGAATGTGTGTATGTTCCCATGTTACCAGCTCTACTGTAACTGACCCATCTGTGCAAACAGGAACATCCGTACACTTTAGGTAAATAGACTGAGATATGTTGGGGCACCAAGGACTGCTCATGACCACAGGACTGTGAGTTCCAAACTCCAGTGAAGAGAACTAAAAAACCAGGGGACTTCCCTGGCATTCATTCCAGTGGTTAAGATTCTGTTCTTCCACTGCAGGAGGCATGGATTTGATCCCTGGTCAGGGAACTAAGATCACATGCTGCATGGCCCAACCCCCAAAAAAAAAAGCAACTCAAGAAAACCTGACTCTGATTATTCCAGAGTTCAGTCTTCAAAGCTATAGTCTGAATGTCTTTTCTGAGTAACCAAAGGGTTTTACCAATTGCCATGGAGAGTGTCACCAGTATCAGTAACCTTACATTCTTCAATCTAAAGACAGCTGGGGGACTTCCCTGGTGGCTCAGGTGATAAAGAATCTGCCTGCCAATGCAGTAGACGTGGGTTCAATCCGCTAGTCCGGGAGAATCCCACATGCTGTGAAACAACGAAGCCAGTGCACCACAACTGTTGAGCCTGTGCTCTAGAACCCGGGGAACCACAAACTGTTGAGCCAACATGCCACAACTATTGAAGACCTTGCACCCTATAGCCCATGCTCTTAACAAGAGAAGACACCACAATGAGAGGCTCACGGTGGCAACTAGAGAAAAGCCCAAGCAGCAACAAAGACCCAAGCACAGCCAAAATAAATAAACTAAATAAAATATAAAGACTCTTAAGAAAATCTCTGTTATTGGTTTTGCAATGGCCGCTTTCTGTTTTTCCAAACCAGGTTGGTCTCTGATGATGACACACCTTATTACCCACTTGCTTTTGGATCTCTCTTCACACACCAAACTCAAAATTCAACACCCAATGCCCCACACAAAAAATCCCTTCATCCGTCTTCCCTACTTTATTCTCATTACTTCTTTCCCAGGCTCACAGTGTTTAAAAAACAAATTAAACTCCTTCATCATAATCAGTGCAAATAATTTAAAAGTAAATAAATACTAGCTATAGCCGCACTCTGAAAAAAAATTCTTAAAATTATATTTTTACTTCTAGGCTGCCTGCATGTGTTCTTTTTGTGTGTTCTGATTTTTTTGTATGTGTCTTAAAGACACAGTTCACATATTTAAGCAAAATGGGATTAATGTGAACATACTGTTATAGTGTCTTCATTAGTGTTTTGTAATGATTTCATAATATTATAGCACATGTGATCATTTATTAACAAATCCTCTATTGCTGGATATTAGGCAGTGTCAATAGTTAGCTACTGGAAATAACTCTGCGTTAAATATCCCTGAAGCTAAATCTTTGCAAACAACCTTAAGCATTTCCTTCACAAATTCTCAGATTTGGAACGCTGAGAGTCAAGTATGAACCCCTGGACAGCAAGTATGAATCCTTGGATAGCAAGGAGATCAAAGAAGCGATCCTAAAGGAAATCAGTCCTGAATAGTCATTGGAAGAACTGATGCTAAAGCTCCAATACTTTGGCTACCTGACACAAAGAACCAACTCATTAGAAAAGACCCTGATGCTGGGAAAGACTGAAGACAGAAGGGGAAGGGGACAACAGAGGATGAGATGGCTGGATGGCATCACTGATACAATGAGCATGAACTTGGGCAAACTCCAGGAGATGGTGAGAGACAGAGAAACCTGGTGTGTGTCAGTCGTGTCAGTTGTGTCACGTGTCAGGTGTGTCAGTTGTGAAGAGTCGGACACAACTAGGTGACTGAACAGCAACAACAAAGTAGAACAGCAACAACAAAGTATGAACATTTTCAGAGGAAGCTGTTAAGCTGCTAACCTACCCTCCAGAAGTATAATACCATTTTTTACTCCCACCCATTTCCCTGCACATTCACAGATCCAGGTGTTAGAACTTTTCTTTAATTGACATCAATTTGATTCCAAAAAGTGGCATCACTTTCCCACTGTGTCTTACTGGAGGGGAAAACAGCTCCCGGCTCCCTACCCCCTGCACCTGCCCCCTCTGGTCCATGTGCTCTCACTTCTCAAATTAAACTCCCAAATGCCAGCTCAGCATCCAACACTACACCCTAGGATGTCTCTTCTACAAAACTGTCCTCTCATACTTCATGTACATGAGTCAGCTTCCTTGGCATCACTAGGTAATTGTGAGGGTTGAATGCAAAAACATGTGTTACACACTTGGTAGTTCATTTTCCTGAATGCTTTGCAGATGTCTAGGTCTTCACTCACTGGATCAGAGCATCATGCTTTTGCTTATCTTGGTCTTACCTCCAAGAATGCCTTTCACATGCATTTCCACCTGCTGAAACCCTAACCACACATCACTAAGTCTGTCTCACATGTCTAATTCCTTGAAAATGCTCTCCCTGTCTCCTCATGTGGGCTTGTTTCTAACTCTAGCTGATGTTATGTCATTTTATATAAATGTCTATAAATATTGTGACCTCCTTCTAGCTTACAAAGTTAATATAGCCATTTTCTCGTTTCTTCAACTAGACTGTTACATTGACATCAGGATCTGTATGGATTTGACTTTTTCTTATTTGTATTACCTGTGGTGTCCTGAGACAAGAAACTTCCACTGGGAGATGAGATTTTTAACTCAGGCCAGAGAAATTTATGGAAAATCTATTACCATATATTTAGGTATAAGATAAATCAGACAGAGACAGATACAGCAGATGGATCCTACAGCCATAAATACAATTCAAATGGCCAACAGCTCATTTTCATGGGGCAGACAACACTTTCTGCAATGCAAGTGGTTTATGGTCATTTACACCCTATGAAAATAATGACCATTTTGTCCAAGCATTTACTCTGGGTGCTTTACATGTCTTATGTTCTTTAAGTTGTACATCAACCCTACACGTTACATCCTATCACGTCCATTTTGCACAAGAAAAGATTGAGGCTTAGATAACTTAGTCTGTCTGAAATATCAGAGCTCATAAATAGCAGTATGGGACTCAAATCCACATCTTTTGGCCTCTTTTCCATCTGCTGATAGGACTCTTTATTATCTGGATGGCCTGACATCTTATCATGTCCCTCTGTGTAGCTAGAACACAGAGAGTGGGGAGAGGTGTAGTTTCAGTTAAAAAAACAGGCCTACCATAGAGAACTTACAGTCAGAAACTTAAAGCATGATGTGGACACAAGTGTATATATGGTGAACAGGAGCAAAGAGGGTACCTGAAGTCAGGTGGACCAGCTGTCAGCAGAAAGAACCGGCACCCACAACCAGATTGAGAGAAACCTGCAGCTAAGTGGGATACATGATGCCTGGGGAACAGTTCAAACAGACCTCATGCCCTGCTTGGGGCAGCAAGACTCATTTTTTATCCCATCAGATGGTGAAACAGCCAAACAAATACTGCTGTACTGGGCTGTCTCTGACTCCAGGTCCAGACAGGGCTAGCCTGTGGGAAATCCCTCCAGTCCCTGCAGGAGGCTGGTGTGGGGAAGGCGGGACAGCGGAATGAAAAATGCCTGTGATGGAAGACAGACTCCACTGGAAAGACACAAATAATGCAGTGGAATCACACAGAATTAGATTATAATGTAAAAGTGCAATTTATAGAGCATAAAGGTAAGAAAATCTAGTGGCACAGAATATTCTAGAGCCTCCTGCTCAGTCACAACAGAGATTTGGGAATTCTTAAGTTTAATTTCAAACTGTCAAAGCACATTTCTTGGGAATCACAGGTTATCACTCATCAAAAACTGCCCATGGGAGGGAAAGGAGGAGGTTATGTTCAGCTGTAATGCTGAGTCAAGAGGTCTGGGTGAGCCTGAGACTCTGCATGTCTAAGAAGCTCCAGGAGATGCAGGTGCTGCTGCTCTGGCACCACAGTTTGAGTCACAAGGAATTAGGAGGCCAGCAGGGGAAGGGGGACAATCTGGGAGTAAGGAGAGTGGTTTTTAAGAAAATATATGTAAAAAAGGAGAAAATGTAAGAAATTAATAATTTTGCACATTATAGCACGGTCTACTAAGCATCTGCAAAAATGTATCATCCAAATAATAGCTGTGAGCAAAAACAAAGCAAAATCAATCTACCTTGAGAGCTGGAAAATACTTTATTGCCCAGGATTCTCTAAAATGATCAAATCAACCACAAAATCATCTAAATAAAAAATGTAGCCTGTTTTCAGACTCTAACCAGGAAGTCTAGGGTCCTATTTACCTCACGTTGGCTTTTATGTTTGGCTGTTCTGGGTCCTGATTGCCTTGGAAGAGCTGTCTCTAGCTGTGATGAGTAGGGGCTACTCCCTGTTGCAGTGCACGGGATTCTCACTGAGGGGGTTTCTATTGATGCTGAGCAAAGACTTCAGTAGTTGTGGCACATGGCTCAGTAGTTGTGGTGCAGGGCTTAGTTGCTTTGCAGCATGTGGAATCTTCTCAGACCAGGGATTGAACCAGTGTCCCCTGCATTGGCATGCAAATTCTTATCCACTGCACCACCAGGGGAGTCCTAGTTCCTTATTTTTACTTGCTATTTCTTCTGTGAATTAAAATCCTGCATCAGTTCAGTTCAGTCGCTCAGTTGTGTCCGACTCTTTGTGACCCCATGAATCACAGCATGTCAGGCCTCCCTGTCCATCACCAACTCCCGGAGTTCACTCAAACTCATGTCCATCGAGTCGGTGATGCCATCCAGCCATCTCATCCTCTGTCGTCCGCTTCTCCTCCTGCCCCCGATCCCTCCCAGCATTAGGGTCTTTTCCAAAGAGTCAACTCTTCACATGAGGTGGCCAAAGTACTGGAGTTTCAGCTTTAGCATCATTCCTTCCAATGAATACCCAGGACTGATCTCCTTCAGAACGGACTGGTTGGATTTCCTTGCAGTCCAAGGGACTCTCAAGAGTCTTCTCCAACACCAGAGTTCAAAAGCATCAATTCTTCAGTGCTCAGCTTTCTTCACAGTCCAACTCTCACATCCACACATGACCACTGGAAAAACCATAGCCTTGACTAGACGGACCTTTGTAGGCAAAGTAATATCTCTGCTTTTGAATATGCTATCTAGGTTGTCATAACTTTCCTTCCAAGGAGTAAGTGTCTTTTAATTTCATGCCTGCAATCACCATCTGCAGTGATTTTGGAGCCCCAAAAATGAAGTCTGACACTGTTTCCACTGTTTCCCCATCTATTTCCCATGAAGTGATGGGACCAGATGCCATGATCTTAGTTTTCTGAACGTTGAGCTTTAAGCCAACTTTTTCACGCTCCTCTTTCACTTTCATCAAGAGGCTTTTTAGTTCCTCTTCACTTTCTGCCATAAGGGTGGTATCATCTGCATATCTGAGGTTATTGATATTTCTCCTGGCAATCTTGAATAGTACCTACTATACTTTCCTATTGACTAACTTCCAGAAATCAGGACAGAAGAGGAAATAAGGGAAAGAGAGTAAAGCCCCACTTCTGCTGGGCTGGCTCACTCTCATGTCCCCTGCCCACCACACCCCTCTTCCCCCCTCCACAACAGCCTCTCTCAATCAAATCCAACACCAAAGGGTTGTCCTGGAGTGATGAGGGCTGGGACAGGTGAGCAGGAGAGGGAACCTGGGAGGTTGACAGGTAGAGTGAAATCAATTCATGAACACACTGCCCAGGTATCATCTCCAAGCACAGAAATGAAACTAAAAGTGATACTGAGTGGACCAAGGCACAGATCAAAATTCAAGTTACTGCAGTTATTAATTCAGTCTCCAAATTCAATTTTCCCTCAAACATTTCAGAATCTCAATCCCATGATTTTCAGGTTTTAGAAGGAAGAATAAGAATCTGTTATATTCCGAAGTTGTACTACAGATAAGTCATATTTTATGGCTTTGGGGAAAATTTAAGACAAGTGCAGATTAACAGAATTACATTTACAACAGAAAATCTGACACACACATTGTCTGAGAGTAAGTAAACACCACCTACAGTGCTCTCAGGGAAAAGATTATATCAAGAGCTGTGGTTAATGTTTTCCTGACACAGCAGTTCACATTTTTCCTGACCTACACTAAAACTGGAAATAATTAGGAGGGAGCTTTTGCCCTGTGACTAACTGAAGCTGCTCCCTGGGTAGCATTCGGGCATTACATTGAATATTCTTTCATGTTACAAGGGTTTCATTCATTAAATCACAGCTACAGCCATTAGATGGGTCTGGGGTGGTAGGAGTTTTAAAGAGCAGTTCTTTCAGTTATTTACTGAGTTGTCATATGTGTCCACTGGTTCCTGCTTGCTCACACCTGTGTAACTCACTCACCCTCACAACCAGCAGTCCCTCAGCACCCTCTCTGTGCCTTGCAAAATGCTACTTTCTGGGAACAAAAATGAAAAGAAGATGCTCCCTGAGTATAAAAAGCCTCAAAGTACTATGAGATGCAGATCCCGAATTACAAAGCATGCCACAGGTGCTATCTTTTAATTATGATGAAATTCACATAACATAAAATTTAACCATTTAACCATTTTTAAGTGGATAGTTTGGTGTTCAGTACATTCACATTGCTGTGCAACCACGCTTGAGATTTTTTTTTTTTTTTTTTTGCCTTGTAAAACTGAAATTCTTACCCATTAAAAACAACTCCCCATTTCCCCTCCCCCAGTCCCTGGAAACCACCATCCTACTTCCTGTCTTCTTGGATTTGACTACTCTAGGAATCTCACATAAATGGAATGAGAGTATTCATTTCTTTTGTGTCTGGCTTATTTCATTTAGCAACATGTCATCAAGGTTTATCCATAGGTCAGAATTTTCTTCCTTTTTAAGGCTGAATAATACTTCATTGTAAGGATTTAGTTCCTTCCAACTTTTGGCTGCTATGAACATAGGTGTACCATAAATGCTACCTTAAAAGAATATAAAAGACACTAAGGGTATATTAGTGTGTGTGTGTGTGTATAAAAGTATATATATACACTAATACTAAAAGTATAGTATATATATATTACTATGTATATTAGTATATTAAGTATATGTTAGTACATTAAGTATATGTTAAGTATGTATATTAAATATATATAATATATATTAGTATATATAAGGGTATATTAAGGGTACATTAAACTGAGGGTCTCGAAGATGCATTCGAGTTGACTCAGAAAATGAGATTTTCACATCCAGATGATGGAGGGCCTGGGTCTCTGAGGTAGAGGACCAGTGTGTGCACAGGGAACAGGGAGGACGTGGTACTTTGGGAGAACCTGCACACAGTCCCAGTGCAGGGGGCTGTGTGTCAGACAAACTGGCTGCAGAGCAAGGTGCGGAAGAGCTCCTAACACCTTGTCTGTTCTGGTTTAGTGTCTTCTTCAAGACTCTATCCTGGTCCCAGCTGAGGGCCTCAAGCTGAGTGCAGAAAGAACATCACCAGCAGACATGGATGCTGACAGGTCCAGGTCACAAGCCTCTCTGCCATCTTTCACATGGATCTTCTCTGCTACCTTCAATTTGCTTTTGACTTTGAGCCAGTCTCTAGACCCTACCTCTATCTGAGGCCCTGGTTCCTCATTCCTGACTGGGTCATTATTGAGGCCCTTGTCTGGTGGACACAAGGTCACCTCACAGGCCCTGCAGGAGTGGATTCGAGGCTATGCTATGGATCAAGCAGCAGCTCACACAGCCCAGTAAGGATCAGATCTGGGCTACGAAAGAAGCAGTCTATTGAGGGAGGGCAGGGGGCCAGCAGCTCAGTGTGGGTGAGTGGAGGACAAGGCTACAGGAAGGGCTAAGGGACAGGGAAGGAGGCTGCAACCAGAGGGCACCATGGGAGGAGGAGGAGATCTGAGAAATACAAACAAGAAAAGATGGAAAGGAATGAGATATTGGAGAGTTAGGGCCAGGAAGACAAGGCTGACGTCCCAGACTTTGTATGAATAATCAGGTGTCACATATAGTGTCCTGAGTCAGGTTAAAATGGAGCCCTGGGTCCCAGGGTCCATCAACCACCATGAGGGAGCTCACAACACAGGGGAAAAATTGCTGGTATACCCATGCCATGGTCAGTTTCCAAGAAAGATTCACCCACAATGTCACTGATCTAATCTTCATCCATTAGGAGCAAACAGTCCCCCTGACATAGTGATAAGGAAGCCAAGAACAGATGTGGTGCTAAATCTTTAGCTGGATTTAAAGAGGCGAATGGCTTAAACTAACCTTTTCTCTTGAGTAAATGGATGTTTCCAGGTTCCTCAATACCAGAGGACTGTCCGAGTTATATCTGAAGTTCACACTGAAAAAGGAAATCCTTCCGTCTGGGGGCCAGAATGGTGGTGGACGATACTCAAGTTCCCAGGGTGCTTCTTTCTCAAGGTATGTATATTCAATCACCCTTTCTACTGACATCATCTGAAAGACATATGCCATCACATGAGTTAGTATCAGAGGATCTAGTTTATAGGTGTTCAGAAATTGTAAATGAAACCTCCTGCTTTTTTATGGTTCAGAATATCTCAGGTCTCAACATCCACAAAGGACAGAAGTAGGAGTCTGATGAGGCCTTGGATGACTTGCAAACTTGCTCATCATCTTCAACACTTTTACACACGACTACTTCCTTCAATTTTATATAAAAGCTCAAAAAAATAGAGAAATGAATGGTAAGATTTTATTGATCCACCTTTCAAATCTAAATAAAAAAAAAAAAAAACACACACACAAGAATTTTTTGGAAGAAAAGAAGAACACTAATGTACATCAATCAGTATGTGTGGCTACAGAAGGGCCATGTGTTACAGATGTCCAGAATTGGACAGTCATCAAGCATCACTTTAGTAATTAGTCACTTTCTACTCTGTTAGAAGAAATAAATGGAGAAACTTCATTTTTATTGTTTTTCTCCCTTTAGGAGAAGGTACAAATATTCAAAAGTGTATAATTTACTTATTGACTAAGGCCTCTTCAGTTCAGTTCAGTCGCTCAGCCGTGTCCGACTCTTTGCAACCCCATGAATCACAGCATGCCAGGCCTCCCTGTCCATCACCAACTCCCGGAGTTCACTCAGACTCACGTCCATCGAGTCAGTGATGCTATCCAGCCATCTCATCCTCTGTCATCCCCTTCTTCTCCTGCCCCCAATCCCTCCCAGCATCAGAGTCTTTTCCAATGAGTCAACTCTTAACATGAGGTGGCCAAAGTATTGGAGTTTCAGCTTTAGCATCAGTTCTTCCAAAGAACACCCAGGACTGATCTCCTTCAGAATGGACTGGTTGGATCTCCTGCAGTCCAAGGGACTCTCAAGAGTCTTCTCCAACACCACAGTTCAAAAGCATCAATTCTTCAGCGTTCAGCTTTCTTCACAGTCCAACTCTCACATCCAAACATGACCACTGGAGAAACCATAGCCTTGACTAGACAGACCTTTCTTGGCAAAGTAATGTCTCTGCTTTTGAATATGCTATCTAGCTTGGTCATAACTTTCCTCCAAGGAGATTGCGTCTTTTAATTTCATGACTGCAGTCACCATCTGCAGTGATTTTGGAGCCCCAAAAAAATAAAGTCTGACACTCTTTCCACTGTTTTCCCATCTATTTTCCATGAAGTGATGAGACCAGATGCCATGATCTTCGTTTTCTGAATGTTGAGCTTTAAGCCAACTTTTTCACTCTCCTCTTTCACTTTCATCAAGAGGCTTTTTAGTTCCTCTTCACTTTCTGCCATAAGGGTGGTGTCATCTGTATATCTGAGGTTATTGATATTTCTCCTGGCAATCTTGATCCCAGCTTGTGCTTCTTCCAGCCCAGTGTTTCTCAAGATGTACTCTGCATATAATGTAAACAAACAGGATGACAATATACAGCATTGATGTACTCCTTTTCCTATTTGGAACCAGTTTGTTGTTCCATGTCCAGTTTTAACTGTTGCTTCCTGACCTGCATACAAATTTCTCAAGAAGCAGATCAGGTGGTCTGGTATTCCCATCTCTTTCAAAATTTTCCACAGTTATTGTGATCCACACAGTCAAAGGCTTAAACAACCATAACTCCACACCTTTGAGAGCACATTTTGGGAGAGAGCCTATCCTACCAGAGAGAAGGGCTGCCAGAAAATTCAGGTGCTCAATACACACATGAATAAGTGACAAAATGGAGGGGAGGGGTGGAGGAACATATTAATTAAATAAACTTTAAAATACTGGATTCTTTTCTTTTACCAAAAATAAGGAATTATCCATTAAGAAGCAAAGATAAACTAGCTGCTAAGAAATGAGCTTATGTTGTCTCCAGAATTTCAGAACCTCTCTCCTACAGAGACATTTATTGTATTTGAAGACAGTTTGTGATGAATATAAAACCCTCTGACATGACATACATATGTGGGAAAATATGTATATATTTTTATTAATTTTAAGCAGATGGAGAGTGAAAGTCAGTCAGTCATGTTCTGCTCTTTGCAACCCTATGGATTGTAGCCTGCCAGACTTCTCTGTCCATGGGGATTCTCCAGGCAAGAATACTGGAGTCGGTAACCATTCCCTTCTCCAGGGGATCTTTCCAACCCAGGGATAAAATCTTTCTGTCTTGTGGCTCCTGCATTGCAGCCAGATTTTTCACTATCTGAGCCACCAGGGAAGCCCTTAAGCAAATGGAGGAGAACATAAAAAAAAAAAAAAAAAAAAAAAAAAAACTTTGTAAGATAATGTAAAAAAAAAAAAGTTTTATTATTTTATGTAAGAATTGCTTTTATGCCATATAACAGCAAGGAGACCTGAAAAGGCTAAGAACAGAAAAATAAACATCACCATGTTCTCAACTTCAGCACTTTGCCTGATGCACCACTGGAACATCCTCGTGAGTACGAGAGAGAGAGACAGGACCAGGCCAACCTGCCCGAGATCCAAGGCTAAATGAGGAAGAAGAGGAATAAAATTAGTCTACTTCTTAACCCCTCACACAGGTCCTTCTGTCACATTACAAAGACGACTCCTTTATTTTTATGATTTTTATTGGAGTATAGTTGATTTACAAAGCTGTGTTAGTTTCAGGTGTACAATAAATTAGCCAGATATATACATATAATCTATTCTTTTTAAATTATTTCCCATATATGTCATTACATACAGTCCATACCCCATGGACTGTAGCCTACCAGGCTTCTCTGTCCATGGGACTTTCCAGGCAGTAGTACTGGAGTGGATTGCCACTTTCTTCTCCAGGGTATCTTCCCAACCCAGGGATTGAACCCACGTCTCCCGCATTGTAGACAGACACTTTACCTTCTGAGCCACCAGGGAAGTCAATATATGTCATTACAGAGTATTAAATAGAATCCCCTGTGCTATACAGTAGGTCCTTTTTAGTTATCTATTTTATTATATAGTAGTGAGACGACTCCTTTATAATATTTAAATCATTTGCATGTAATGATAGTATCATTCATAAGATTACTTCTGTTGTATGAGACAATAATACAGTAGGAAAAAGAAAAAAAACGCTATGAGGGACTTCCCTGGTGGTCCAATAGCTAAGACTCCGAACTCTCAATGCAGGGGCTCAGGTTCAATCCCTGGTCAGGCAACTAGACTCCACATGCCACAACTAAGAGTTCACGTGCTGCAACTAAAGTCCTGCCTGCTATAACTAAGACTGAAGGTCCCACATGCTCCAGCTAAGACCCAATACAGCCAAATAATTAATTTTTTAAAAAAATATGAATTTAGAAAGAACTAACAAAGCTGTGGTTGTTGTTAAGTCACTAAGTCATATCTGACACTGGTGACACCATAGACTGTAGCACTATAGGCTTCCCTGTCCTTTGTTATCTCCCAGAGTTTGCTCAAATTCATGTCCATTGAGTTCGTGATGCTATCTAACCATCTCATCCTCTGTCACCTCCTTCTCCTCCTGCCTTCAATCTTTCCCAGTACCCATGGTGTTTTCTAATGAATCAGCTCTTCGAGTCAGGTGGCAAAAGTATTGGAGCTTCAGCTTCAGCATCAGTCTTTCCAGTGAATATCCAGGGTTGATTTCCTTTAAGATTTAATAATTTTATCTCCTTGCTGTCCAAGGGACTCTCAAGAGTCTTCTCCAACACTACAACTTGGAAGCATCAATTCTTCAGCCCTCAGCCTTCTTAATGGCCCAAATTTTACATCCATTGACAACTCTTACATGACTACTGGAAAAAACATAACTTTCACTATATGGACATTTGTTGGCAAAGTGATGTCGCTGCTTTTTAATATTTTGTATAGATTTGTCATAGCTTTCCTTCCAAGAAGCAAATGTCTTTTCATTCATGGTTGCAGTCACAGTTTGCAATGATTTTTGGAACCCAAGAAAATAAAATCTGTCACTGCTTTAAATTTTTTCCCATCTATTTGCCATGAAGCAATGGGACTGGATGCCATGATCTTTGAATGCTGAGTTTTAAGCCAGCTTTTTCACTCTGCTCTTTCACTTTCATCAAGAGGCTCTTCAGTTTCTCTTCACTTTCTGCCATTAGAATGGTATCATCTGTATATCTGAGGTTATTGATATTTCTCCCAGCAATCTTGATTCCAGCTTGTGCTTCATCCAGCCTGGCATTTTGCATGATGTATTTTGCACATAAGTTAAATAAACATAGTGACAACATATAGCTTTGTCATACTCCTTTCCCAATTTTGAATCAGTTCATTGTTCTATGTCCAGTTCTGTTTCTTCTTTAAATGCTTTCAGGTTCTCAGGAGACAGGTAAGATGGTCTGGTATTCCTATCTCTTTCAGAATTTTCCAGAGTTTATTCTGATCCACAGAGTCAAAGCCTTTCAACATAGTCAATTAAGAAGATGTTTTTCCTGGAATCCCCTTGCTTTCTCTATGATTCAATGAATGTTGGCAATTTGCTCTCTGATTCCTCTGCCTTTTCTAAAACAAGCTTGTATAGTTGGAAGTTCCCAGTTCACATACTGTTGAAATCTTTGAAGGATTTTGAGTATAACTTTATTAGCATGTAAAATGAGTGCAATTGTATGATAGTTTGAACATTCTTTGGCATTGTCTTTCTTTGGGATTGGAATGAAAACAACTCTCAGTCCTGTGGCAACTGCTGAGTTTTCAAATTTTCTGGCATACTATACGAACAGCATCATCTTTTAGGATTTGAAATAGCTAAGCTGGAATTCCATTACCTCCACTAACTTAGTTCATAGTGATGCTTCCTAAGTTCCACTTGACTTCACAATCCAGGATGTCTGGCTCAACATTAGTGACCAAACCATCATGGTTATCCAGGGAATTAAGATCTTTCAGGTACAGTTTTTCTGTGTATTTTTGCCACCTCTTCCTAATCTCTTCTGCTTCTCTTAGGTCCTTACCATTTTTGTCCTTTATCATTTAATCCCACCTGGAGTGAGATACACTTGACAGTATAATATAGTTGAGGATGCCATTGTTCACATTTTTGTCCTTATACTACAATTATCATTATTAATTTCACTTTCTACATCCAATGTAGCTGCAGTTGAAATCACAAAAACAAGGCAATGGATTCTAAGAGCCAGTGCTTTTAAATCTAAAATATTACTTTCATTTTTCCATTATTAAAGACTGTAATTCAGGGCTATTTCTATGGAATAGTGAGAGATGGTGAATTCATGCCACACATTCCAGCAACTGTTCATCTGGGACCCACACAGCAGTGAGGATACTGTTTTTGCTATAGATAATCTTTCTCAGACCCCTACAACCAAGGATCCCAAGTAGCCCAAAAGCTAAAACCTAAAACCTAATCTGTACAAAAAGCTTAATAGTAAACCTGGTTCTCTCCATCCAGCTATAGGACACTACCTAGGATGTTCAGAGGTCATCTTGCTACAGTTATGTAGATCTCAACCCATTCAAAGAAAGATAAAAAGATAAAAGATCTCAATGAAGACCTACTGTAAACAAACAAGCAAACTACTCAAAAGCAATCTACAGATTCATTGCAATCTCTATCAAATTACCAATGGCATTTTTCACAGAATTAGAACAAAAATATCTACATTTTGTATGGAAATACAAAATACCATGAATAACCAATGTAATCTTGAGAAAAACAAAGAAGAAAAATGAAGCTAGCAGGAATCATGTCCCCTGTCTTCAGACTATACCACAAAGCTACAGTAATTGAAACAATATGCTACTGGCACCAAAAACAGAAATATAGATCAATGGAACAGGACAAAAGTCCAGAGATAAACCCATGAACCTGTGTCACCTATGAGAAAGGAAGCAAGGATATACAATGGAGAAAGACAGTTTCTTTAATAATTGGTGCTGGGAAAACTGGACAGCTACATCTAAAAGAATAAAATCAGAACACTCCCTAAGACCATAAACAAAAGTAAACTCAAATAGATTATAGACCTAAATGTAAGACCAGACACTAGAAAACTCTTAGATGAAAACATAGGGAGAACTCTCTCTGACATAAATTGCAACAAGCTTTTTAACCCACCTCCTAGAGCAATGAAAATACATCAAAAACACAAACAAATGGGACCCAATTAAGCTTAAAAACTTTTACACAGCAAAAAAAATAAATAAATAAATAAACAAAAAATAAACAAAGACAACCTGCAGAATGGGGGGAAATATTTGCAAATGAAGTGACTGATAAGGGATTACTCTCAAAAATATACAAACAGTTCATGCAGATCAATATCAAAAATAAATAAGTAAACAGCCCAATCAAAAAATGGGCAGAAGATTAAAACAGACATTCTCCAAAGAAGACATATAGATGGCCAAAAAGCACATGAAAAGATGGTCAACATCTCATTATTAGAGAAATGAATATCAAAACTACCATAAAAAAAAAAAAATTTTTTAAGTAAAAAACTACAGTGAGGTTTCACACCAGTCAGAATGACCATCATCAAAAGTCTACAAACAATAAGTACTGAAGAGGATGTGGAGAAAAGGGAACCCTCCATGTAAACTGGTACAGCCACTATGGAGAACAATATGGAGGTTACTTTAAAAACTAAAAATAGACACACAAAAAGATGCCAGGATTCTTGGCCTCCGGAGGAGAAGAATTCAATCCAGGGCCAGAGATGAGGCTTGATCGCTCAGAGCTTTTGAGTAATAAAGTTTTATTAAAGTATAAAGGAGATAGAGAAAGCTTCTGAGATAGGGATCAGAAGGGGTCAGAAAGAGTACCCCCTTGCTAGTGTTAGCCATGGAGTTATATACTCTCTAATTAGTTATTACAGTGAATCAAAAGAATGTCTGGATGTTGTAAAGACCTCAATAGACCTACTCCCATAATTTGCACCTTAAGGTAGCAGGATTAGCCAGAAGGGTTTTTTTTTCCAGAGACTGTCCTCAAGCAGGATACATTATTGTTATATAATCCTAAGGAATGTAGAGGGACAAAAAAATTTGTCCTTTCTTCCTCCTTAATAATTCCAGATCCCTCTCTCCTTGGGGACCCCTAGACTTACCAATCTGCCTAGGAATTGACTCTCTCACTACTAAGATCCAGCAATCTCACTCCAGGGCATATATCCAGAAAAAAACATAATTTATAAGGATACATGCACCCTAGTCTTCACTGCAGGACTATTTACAACAGCTAGGACATGGAAGCAACCTAAATGTCTGTCAACAGAGCAATGGACGAGGAAGATGTGGTACCATATATACAATGGAATGTTACTCAGCCATAAAAAAGGGCAAAATAATGCCATTTGCAGCACCATGGCTGGACCTAGAGATTTGCATACTGAGTGAAATAAGTCTGAGAAAAATAGAATATGATATTGCTTGCATATGGAATAAAACAAAAGGCTACAAATGAACATATCTACAAAACAGAAGTACAGTAACAGGTGTAGAAAATAAACATGTTTACCAGGGGATAAGGGAGGGGAGGGATAAATTGGAAGACTGGGACTGACACATACATACTACTGTATATAAAATATTAAAATAGATAATTAATAAGAAACTACTGTAAAGTACAGAGAACTCTGTAATGATCTATATGGGAAAAGAATCTAAAAAAGAGTGGATATATGTATGTGTATAGCAGATTGACTTTGCTGTACATCGGAAACTAAGACAACAGTGTAAATGAACTATACCCCAATAAAACTTAAAATAAAAATTAAAGAATGGCCTGAGTGAGCCAAAGCAGGGGCCCAAGGCACCACAGGTCTGTTGCAGCAGGCACGTCATACCCGGTCTTTGCTCCTGAGGATTCCAAAAGTCAAAACCAGAAATTCTTTTCTAAAGGACTATTCATTTGAAGTATTAAAACGCAAATTACTAAAAAGAATACAGGCACCCCAATGTTCACGGGGTATGGAAAAAGAATCTTTAAAAAAGTGAATATATGTATAACAGATTCACTTGGCTATACACCTGAAGTCAACACATCATAAATCAAACATTTTCCAATCAAAAAAATATTTTAAATTATCTCAATGAGGACTTACTGTAAATAAATAAGTAAAAGTAAAAGAAAGAGAAGTTCTCATCAAGACACAAATGACTTCACATGGACACACTGTGGAGTCACATGCTGCAAACACTTTAATGCAACTCATTAGAACCAAAGAGTATATATTAGACAAGATTACAACAGTTTAATAACTACAAACAAAGCTATCAAATGCAAACATACCACAAATATCCACATGTGTACTTACATTCTACCAGAATCAGGGCCCCAAAGGCAACAACAGTGACAAAGATGGCACAGATGACATCCAGATACACAGCGAGCCATCGGGACGTCGTCAGAAGCAGGAACCAAGCCTCTGCATTTGTGAACCATAATAAGTGTAATACATAAACAGAAAAAAACATGTTAGCTGCTTCTCATGAGGGAGAGCATTTTCTCAGTTGAGCTACAGAAGATTTTACACAAGGTAGGACAGCAAAGTTACACACCTGTAACTTCAAAGGAACCTGAAGATTCCAGAAAACTAGGTTCAACACAAAACAACATATGGGACACAGAGGAATCAGTCCAGGAAGCATGCTTTGAAAACTTCAACCCACAGGTTATCAAGAGAAATACCATCATAAGAAAGAAGTTGGAAAAACATCTCATTGGTGTGTTCCCTGTAGTGCTGGGCCTCAACATGAAGATCCTCCTCTCAAAGGGTCAGCTGTTCCCAGCTCTGACAGCCGAGAGCATAGCTCACACCATTTCCAACACCTTCTGCCCTCACTACAGGGCCTGCGGTGGTTATTCTTAGGAGTCAGTGTCCACATGACCATCAGCTAACAGGGTCTGTATGTGACTTTCAAATGCCATGTTATCTTCAAAATGTATCAATGATTGCAAAGTTTGGCCAGGATTTTATATACTTAGAAGAAATTCTGAATTTTCTACCGAGATGGAAAACAAACAAACAAACTTCACTGATACAAAGCATAATCAAGTGGGTAGCAAATCAGGAACTTATTTTCCTCAACACTTCTGCTACCCTCAATCTATGCTCTCAAAAGACTTGGCAAAGCACACCCTGAGGGGGAAGAACAGCCACCACCTGGTTCTGAAAATAAAGTTTTATTGGAATACAGCCATTGACTAATGTATGTTCTTTGCCTGTCTTTGTGCTACAATGGCAAAGATGAGTAGTTACAATAGAGACAGCACACAAAGCCTACAATATTTTCTATCTGGACCTTTGGAAAAAAGAAAACTTTACTGAATCCTGCCTTAAAGAGACAAACATCCACAGGGCACAGTGGTGGAAGGACAATGCAGGCCAGTCAGGGGAGAAAAGCAGGGCTGTGAGGGGGAAGAGGGGAGCACAGAGGGGATGCGGAGAGGAAGGGGTGGGGGAGGCAGGTGTGCAGAGGGCGACGTGGGCTGACACACAGAGAGGCGCTGGCCAGCCAGGCCACCTGAGACAGAGGTCAGGCCTCAGAAGGGAGCACATCCCATCCTTAGAAATCATCTCCAGAAACTTACAGACCTGAATGCAAATCCTGGTATGCATCAAACAGCTCCTGAAACTTCTGTTCAGCTTTGTATGCCCGGATGGTCCAGAGTCCCCGGAGAGAAGATTCTAAGTGGGAAAACACCGGGCTCCGAGCTGGGGGAGCAGAGACAGACACACATCAGAGAAAGTCAGGGAGGCTGGATGCGAGGAAACCACTGCCTCCCGGGCTCTGAGGTCACACGTCCTACCAAAGGGAATCCTCCATGTGACCCTCAAACTCCTGCTCACACCACGCTTCACTTTAATGACCTGGGAATGAGAGATTCTCTTTGAAACTATCTTTGATCAAATTCAAAACCCCAGCTAGATTTAGATAAAGAAATTCTTTACTGGTTCTTTCATCAAGGTCCTCTCAAATATTTCTCCCTCAATATTCTTCTGGCATCTTTCCAGGTGGAAATTGCTCACAATTTATTAAAAGTATAGTGAAGTATAGTTGATTTACAATAATCTGCTAGTTTCAGGTATGCAGTATAGTCATTCAGTTCTTTTCTCTGATTATATTCTATTATAGATTATTACAAGACAATGAATAAAATTCTCTGTGCTTTACACTTAATCCTAATTATCTATTTGATGTATTAATAGTAGTGTGTCTATTAATCCCATATTTCTAATTTGCTCCTCACTCTTTCCCAATGCCCTTTGGTAACCACAAGTTTATTTTTTATGCCACTGAGTCTATTTCTAGTTTGTGTATAGATTCATTTGTATTATTTTTAGATTTCATGTATAAGTGATATCATATGTGTCTTTCTCTGATTTTCTTTACTAAGAATAATACTCTCTAGATCCATCCATGTTGCTGCAAATGGCAATATTTCATTTTTTTTCCATAGGTGAGTAATTATCGTTCACTAGTTTTTTAACCAGTAGCATTTTAAACTTTAATTCCTCATTAGAGTCCTCACCACACTGAATTTTGATGAGCTACCTGTGCATTGATTCCACCTTAGATGAGTAACCAAGGGCTGAGATAGAGTCAGTACATCCCCCACCCTGGACCTGAGCCAGACACAGGACAGGAATGAGATGAGTAAGAAGTGGACAGTCTGCCACCTCCCCCATCCTGGGACTCTCCCTGCACCTGCGCCAGGATTCTCTGTACGGGTCACGGAGCACCTGGTTCTGCACCGCCCTTGTGCCCACAGGACCTGGCAGATGAGGAGTCTTTGAATAGTCTTGACTTCTGCTCCAGGAACATGATGGATGTTTTTATATCTGCCTACTGGACACCTGTCCTGTTATTTGGAGGGCACTGTGGCCTGTGATACTCACATCACCCTTTTAGAATCTGACAGAGGCCTCAGCGTCCATCTTTTGAGTGACTTCATGTGGTTGGGGGCCTGATGTCACATGACTTCCCATTCATTTCCTGCCATCTTCTCTAAGAGCACACTGACCATGAGCACCAGGGTCAGGCTCTTGCCTGTCAGGGAACAGCTGGGCTGCAGGCTGCCAGGCAGGGAGGACCCTTACATTTCTCATTCCCCACCATGAATGAGGATGCAACTTGCTATTGCCAGGGGCACATGGTGAGCCTCTGACCTCTGTCTGGAATGAGTGATAACTTGAGCTGTATCAGGAGGAAATACTTACATCACTTTGTTATTTGTGTGGGTCCTAGAGAAGACCTGTTAGTACAACTAGGTTGTTTATGGGAAGTTAGTAATGCATCTTACATGAGGCTACAGAGATTTTATAAAATGATGGGGGAAAGAATCCAGGGGGAAACTCCAAACTGTTTTCAGGTCCTCACTCCTTAGTCCAGTATCTGAATGCCTGTCTGGTGACAGTTCAGTCAGTACAGACGTGCACCTGGGCACTGCACATTCGGAGGGGTTGAGGTAAAAACAAGTAAAGACACAGAACCTCTTCTTGTGTTTAGTGTTCCCAGTTCTATAAAGAAGGAAGGAACAGGGGCGGTCCTAAGATGGCAGAGGAATAGGATGGGGAGACCACTTTCTCCCCCACAAATTCATCAAAATATCATTTGAATGCTGTACAAATTCCACAAAACAACTTCTGAATGCTGGCGGAGGATGCCAGCCACCCAGAAAGGCAGCCCATTCTCTTTGAAAGGTGGTCACCTCTATCTCCTCCCTACCTCTTCTCTTCTCTGCCTAAATCTGTTGGATCTCTTTGGGTGTTCTAGGCTGTGGAGAACACTTAGGGAACTGATTACTGGTTAGATTGGTCTCTCTCCTTTTGACTCCCCCTCTTCTCCTCCTGGTCACCTCTATCTCCCTCCTCCTTCTTCTCTTCTCCATCTAACTTGGTGAACCTCTCTGGGTGTCCCTCACTGTGGAGAAGCTTTTCATCATTAACCTAGATGTTTTATCATTGGTGCTGTATGGATGGGAAAGTCTGTATGGATGGGATGTAAGAATATGACTGAAAGCCAGAGGCAGGAGGCTTAAATCCAAAACTTGAGAACACCAGAAAACTCATGGAATATTAATCAACAAGAGCTCATCCAAAAGCCTCCATACCGACACTGAAACCAAGCTCTACCCAAGAGCCAACAAATTTCAGAGCAAGACATACATACCAAGCTAATTCTCCAACAACATAGGAACATAACCCCAAGCATTAAAATACAGGTGGCCAAAAGTCACACCAAACCCATAAACACCTCAAAATTCACTACTGGACACTTCATTGCACTCCAGAGAGAAGAGATCCAGCTCCACCCACCAGAACACCGACGCAAGCTTCCCTAACCAGGAAACCTTGACAAGTTACTCGTCCAACCACACTCACAGGGAGGAACCCTCATAATAAAGAGGAACCACAAACTTCCAGCATACAGAAAGGCCACCCCAAACACAGCAATCTAAACGAAATGGCAGAGAACTATTCAGCAGGTAAAGCAACATGATAAATGCCCACCAACCCAAACAAAAGAGGAGGAAATAGGGAATCTACCTAAAAATGAATTCAGAATAATGATCTGAATGATCAGTAAAAATGATCCAAAATCTTGAAAACAAAATGGAGTTACAGATAAATAGTCTGGAGACAAGGATTGAGAAGATGCAAGAAAATTTTAACAAGGACTTAAAAGAAATAAAAAAAGAGTCAATCAATAATGAATATGCAATAACTGAGACAAAAGCACTCTGGAGGGAACCAACAGTAGAATAACTGAGGCATAAAATAGGATAAGTGATGTGGAAGATAGAATGGTAGAAATAAATGAAGCAGAGAGGGAAAAAGAAAAAAGTATTAAAAGAAATGAGGACAATCTCAGAGACCTCTGGAACAATGTTAAATGCCCCAACATTCGAATCATAGGAGTCCCAAAAGAAGAAGATAAAAAGGAAGGCCATGAAAAAATACTTTAGGAGATAACAGCTGAAAAATTCCCTAAAATGGTGAGGGAAATAGCCACCAAAGTTCAAGAAAACTAGAGAGTCCCAAACAGGATAAACCCAAGACAAAACACCCCAAGACACATATTAATCAAATTAACAAACATCGAACACAAAGAACAAATATTAAAAATATCAAGGGAAAAGCAACACATAACACACAAGGGGATTTCCATAAGAATAACAGCTGATCTTTCAATAGAAACTCCTCAGGCCAGAAGGGAATGGCCGGACATACTTAAAGTGATGAAAGAGAAACACCTACAACCCAGATTACTATACCCAGAAAGGATCTCATTCAAATATGAAGGAGAAATCAAAAGCTTTACAGACACTCAAGAGCTGAAAGAATTTAGCACCACCAAAACCAGCTCTTCAACAAATGCTAAAGGATCTTCTCTAGACAGAAAACACAGAAAAAGCTTATAAACTCAAACCCAAAACAACAAAGTAAATGGCAATGGGATCATACTTATCAATAATTACCTTAAATGTAAATGGGTTGAATGCCCCAACCAAAAGACAAAGTCTGGCTAAATGGATACAAAAACAAGACCCCTATATATGCTGTCTACAAGAGACCCACCTCAAAACAAGGGACACATACTGACTGAAAGTGAAGGGCTAGAAAAAAATATTTCATGCAAATGGGGACCAAAAGAGAGCAGGAGTAGCCATACTCACATCAGATAAAATAGACTTTGAAATAAAGGATGTGAAAAGAGACAAATAAGGACTTTCTCAAGTGCACACAGAACCCTCTTCAGGATAGATCACATCCTGGGCCATAAATCTAGCCTTGGTAAATTCAAAAAAATTGAAATCATTTCAGTCATCTTTTCTGATCACAATGCGGTAAGATTAGATGTCAACTACAGGGGGAAAAATAAAACTATTAAAAATACAAACATATGGAGGCTAAAAAACACACTTCTGAATAACCAACAAATCATAGAAGAAATCAAAAAAGAAATCAAAATACCCATAGAAACAAATCAAAATGAAAACACAACAACCCAAAACCTATATGATTCAGTAAAAGCAGTGCTAAGGGGAAGGTTCATAGCAATACAAGCTTACCTCAAGAAACAAGTGAAAAATCAAATAAATAACCTAACTCTACACCTAAAGCAACTAGACAAGGAAGAAACGAAGAACCCAGGGGTTAGTAGAAGGAAAGGAGTCATAAAAAAATAGGGCAGAAATTAATGAAAAAGAAACAAAGGGGACTATAGAAAAAGTCAACAAAACTAAAAGCTGGTTCTTTGAGACAATAAATAAAACAGACAAACCATTAGCCAGACTCATCAAGAAAAACAGGGGAAAGAATCAAATCAACAAAATTAGAAATGAAAATGGAGAAATCACAACAGACAACACAGAAATACAAAGGATCAAAAGAGACTACTATCAGCAACTATATGCCAATAAAATGGACAACTTGGAAGAAATGGATAAATTCTTAGAAAAGTATAACTTTCCAAAACTGAACCAGGAAGAAATAGAAAATCTTAACAGACCCATAACAAGCACGGAAATGGAAACTGTATTCAGAAATCTTCCAACAAACAAAAGCCCAGACTTCACAGGTGAATTCTACCAAAAATTTAGAGAAGAGTTAACACCTATTCTACTCAAACTCTTCCAGAAAATTGGAGAGGAAGGTAAACTCCCAAACTCATTTTATGAGGCCGCCATCACCCTAATAACAAAACCAGACAAAGATGCCACAAAAAGAGAAAACTACAGGCCAATATCACTGATGAATATAGATGCAAAAAATCCTCAACAAAATTCTAGCAAACAGAATCCAACAACATATTAAAAAGGTCATACACCATGACCAAGTAGGATTTATCCCAGGGATGCAAGGATTCTTCAATATTCATAAATCAATCAATGTGATACACCAAATTAACAAATTGAAAGATAAAAACCATATGATTATCTCAATAGATGCAAAGAAAGCCTTTGACAAAATTCAACATCCATTTATGATAAAAATCCTCCAGAAAGTAGGCATAGAAGGAATACACCTCAACATAATAAAAGCTATATATGACAAACCCACATCAAACATTATCCTCAATGGTGAAAAATTGAAAGCATTTCCCCTAAAATCAGGAATAAGACAAGGGTGCCACTCTCACCACTACTATTAAACATTGTTCTGGACGTTTTAGCTACAGCACTCAGAGAAGAAAAAGAAATAAAAGGAATTCAGATTGGAAAAGAAGAAATAAAACTCACTGTTTGCAGATGACATGATCCTCTACAGAGAATACCCTAAAAACACCACCAGAAAATTACTAGAGCTAATCAATGAATATAGTAAAGTTGCAGGATATAAAATTAACACACAGAAATCCCTTGCATTCCTATACACTAACAATGAGAAAACAAAAAGAGAAATTAAGGAAACAATTTCATTCACCATTGCAATGAAAAGAATAAAATGCTTAGGAATAAATCTACCTAAAGAAATAATAAGACCTGAATATAGAAAACTATAAAACACTGATAAAAGAAATCAAAGATGACACAAATAGAGGGAGAAATATATCATGTTCATGGATCAGAAGAATCAATAGAGTGAAAATGAGTATAGTATCCAAAGCAATCTATAGATTCAATGCAATACCTATCAAGCTACCAACGGTATTTTCCAGAGAACTACAACAAATAATTTCACAATTTATATGGAAATACAAAAAAACCTCGAATAGCCAAGGCAATCTTAAGAAAGAAGAATGGAACTGGAGGAATCAACCTGCCTGACTTCAGACTATACTACAAAGCTACAGTCATCAACACAGTATGGTACTGGCACAAAGTACCATAGATCAATGGAACAAAATAGAAAGCCCAGAGATAAACTCACGCACCTATGGACACCTTATCTTTGACAAAGGAGGCAAGAATACACAATGGAGAAAAGACAATCTCTTTTACAAGTGGTGCTGGGAAAACTGGTCAACCACTTGTGAAAGAATGAAACTAGAACACTAACACCATACACAAAAATAAACTAAAAATGGATGAAAGATCTAAATGTAAGACCATAAACTATAAAACTCCTAGAGGAACACATAGGCAAAACACTCTCCGACATAAATCACAGCAGGATCCTCTATGACCCATCTCCCAGAGTAATGGAAATAAAAGCAAAAATAAACAAATGGGACCTAATTAAACTTAAAAGCTTATGCACAACGAAGGAAACTATTAGCAAGGTGAAAAGACAGCCTTCAGAATGGGAGAAAAGAATAACAAATGAAGCAACTGACAAAGAATTAATCTCAAAAATATATAAGCAGCACCTGCAGCTCAATTCCAGAAAAATAAACGACCCAATCAAAAAATGGGCCAAATAACTAAACAGACATTTCTCCAAAGAAGACATACAGATGGCTAACAGACACGTGAAAAGACGCTCAACATTACTCATTATCAGAGAAATGCAAATCAAAACCACAATTAGGTTCCATCTCATGCTAGTCAGAATGGCTGCTATCCAGAAGTCTACAAACAATAAGTGCTGGAGAGGGTGCAGAGAAAAGGGAACCCTGTTACACTGTTGGTGGGAATGCAAACTAGTATAGTCACTATGAAGAATAGTGTGGAGATTCCTTTAAAAACTTCAAATAGAACTGCCATATGATTCAGCAATCCCACTGCTGGGAATACATACTGAGGAAACCAGAATTGAAAGAGACACATGTACCCCAATGTTCATTGCAGCACTGCTTACAATAGCTAGGACATGGAAGAAACCTATATGTCCATCAGTGAATGAATGGATAAGAAAGTTGTGGTACATATACATAATGGAATATTACTCAGCTATTAAAAAGAATGCATTTGAATCAGTTCTAATGAGGTGGATGAAACTGGAACCTGTTATAAAGAGTGGAGCAAGTCAGAAAGAAAAACACCAATACAGTATATTAATGCATATATGTGGAATTTAGAAAGAGGAGCTACCCCGCATCTGAGGTTAGGGGTGGCGGCCGAGAGGAGCCACCCTAGTCCGAGGCCAGGGGCAGTGGCAGGGAGGACCTACTCCACCTCCAAGGAGCAGTGGCTGCTCGGGCACAGGAGGGCCTAAAGGAGCTATTCCACATTCAAGGTCAGAATGGGCGGTGGTGAGGAGATACCCCTCGTTCAAGGTAAGGAGCAGTGGCTGCGCTTTGCCGGAGCAGCCCTGAAGAGATACCCCACGTCCAAGGTAAGAGAAAACCAAGTAAGATGGTAGGTGTTTAAAGAGGGCATCAGAGGGCAGACATACTGAAACCATACTCACAGAAAACTAGTCAATCTAATCACACTAGGACCACAGCATTGTCTACTTCAATGAAACTAAGCCATGCCCATGGGGCCACCCAAGATGGGCGGGTGATGGTGGAGAAGTCTGACAGAATGTGGTCCACTGGAGAAAGGAATGGCAAACCACTTCAGTATTCTTGCCTTGAGAACCCCATGAACAGTATGAAAAGGCAAAATGATAGGATACTGAAAGAGAAACTCCCCAGGTCAGTAGGTACCCAATATGCTACTGGAGATCAGTGGAGAAATAACTCCAGAAAGAATGAAGGGATGGAACCAGAGCAAAAACAATACCCAGTTGTGGATGTGACTGGTGATAGAAGCAAGGTCCGATGCTGTAAAGAGCAATATTGCATAGGAACCTGGAATGTCAGGTCCATGAATCAAGGCAAATTGGAAGTGGTCAAACAAGAGATGGCAAGAGTGAATGTCGACATTCTAGGAATCAGCGAGCTAAAATGGACTGGAATGGGTGAATTTAACTCAGCTGACCATTATATCTACTACTGAGGGCAGGAATCCCTCAGAAGAAATGGAGTAGCCATCATGGTCAACAAAAGAGTCCGAAATGCAGTACTTGGATGCAATCTCAAAAACGACAGAATGATCTCTGTTCATTTCCAAGGCAAACCATTCAATATCACAGTAATCCAAGTCTATGCCCCAACCAGTAATGCTGAAGAAGCTGAAGTTGAAAGCTTCTATGAAGACCTACAAGACCTTTTAGAACTAACACCCAAAAAAGATGTCCTTTTCATTATAGGGGACTGGAATGCAAAAGTAGGAAGTAAAGAAACACCTGGAGTAACAGGCAAAATTGGCCATGGAATACAGAATGAAGCAGGGCAAAGACTAATAGAGTTCTGCCAAGAGAATGCTCTGGTCATAGCAAACACCCTCTTCCAACAACACAAGAGAAGACTCTACACATGGACATCACCAGATGGTCAACACCTAATCAGATTGATTATATTCTTTGCAGCCAAAGATGGAGAAGCTCTATACAGTCAAGAAAACCAAGACCAGGAGCTGACTGTGACTCAGATCATGAATTCCTTATTGCCAAATTCAGACTGAAATTGAAGAAAGTAGGGAAAACCACTAGACCATTCAGGTATGACCTACATCAAATCCCTTATGACTATACAGTGGAAGTGAGAAATAGATTTAAGGGACTAGATCTGATAGATAGAGTGCCTGATGATCTGTGGACTGAGGTTCATGACACTGTACAGGAGACAGGGATCAAGACCATCCCCATGGAAAAGAAATGCAAAAAAGCAAAATGGCTGTCTGAGGAGGCCATACAAATAGCTATGAAAAGAAGAGAAGTGAAAAGCAAAGGAGTAAGGAAAGATATAAGCATCTGAATGCAGAGTTCCAAAGAATAGCAAGAAGAGATAAGAAAGCCTTCCTCAGCAATCAATACAAATAAATAGAGGAAAACAACAGAATGGGAAAGACTAGAGGTCTCTTCAAGAAAATTAGAGATACCAAGGGAACATTTCATGCAAAAATGGGCTCGATAAAGGACAGAAATGGTATGGACCTAACAGAAACAGAAGATATTAAGAAGAGGTGGCAAGAATACACAGAAGAACTGCACAAAAAATACAGATAATCACGATGGTGTGATCACTGACCTAGAGCCAGACATCCTGGAATGTGAAGTCAAGTGGGCCTTAGAAAGCATCACTACGAACAAAGCTAGTAGAGGTGATGAAATTCCAGTGGAGCTATTTCAAATCCTGAAAGATGATGAAATTCCAGTGGAGCTATTTCGAATCCTGAAAGATGATGCTGTGAAAGTGCTGCACTCAATATGCCAGCAAATCTGGAAAGCTCAGGACTGGCCACAGGACTGGAAAAGATCAGTTTTTATTCCAATCCCAGAAAATGGCAATGCCAAAGAATGCTCAAACTACCACACAATTGCACTCATCTCACACGCTAGTAAAGTAATGCTCAAAATTCTCCAAGCCAGGCTTCAGCAATACGTGAACTGTGAACTTCCAGTTGTTCAAGCTAGTTTTAGAAAAGGCAGAAGAACCAGAGACCAAATTGCCAACATCTGCCGGATCATCAAAAAAGCAACGGAGTTCCAGAAAAACATCGATTTCTGCTTTATTGACTATGCCAAAGCCTTTGACTGTGTGGATCACAATAAACTGTGAAAAATTCTGAAAGAGATGGGAATACCAGACCACCTGACCTGCCTCTTGAGGAACCTGTATGCAGGTCAGGAAGCAACAGTTAGAACTGGACATGGAACAACAGACTGGTTCCAAATAGGAAAAGGAGTGCAACAAGGCTGTATATTGTCACCCTGCTTATTTAACTTATATGCAGAGTACATCAGGAGAAATGCTGGGCTGGAAGAAGCACAAGCTGGAATCAAGATTGCTGGGAGAAATATCAATAACCTCAGATATGCAGATGACACCACCCTTATGGCAGAAAGTGAAGAAGAACTAAAAAGCCTCTTGATGAAGATGAAAGAGGAGCGTGAAAAAGTTGGCTTATAGCTCAACATTCAGAAAACGAAGATCATGGCATCTGGTCCCATCACTTCATGGGAAATAGATGGGGAAACAGTGAAAACAGTGTCAGACTTTATTTTTTGGGCTCGAAAATCACTGCAGATGGTGACTGCAGCCATGAAATTAAAAGACGCTTACTCCTTGGAAGAAAAGTTATGACCAACCTAGATAGCATATTCAAAAGCAGAGACATTACTTTGCCAACAAAGGTCCATCTAGTCAAGGCTATGGTTTTTCCAGTGGTCATGTATGGATGTGAGAGTTGGACTGTGAAGAAAGTTGAGCGCTGAAGAATTGATGCTTTTGAACTGTGGTGTTGGAGAAGACTCTTGAGAGTCCCTTGGACTGCAAGGAGATCCAACCAGTCCATTCTGAAGGAGATCAGCCCTCGGATTTCTTTGGAGGGAATGATGCTGAAGCTGAAACCCCAGTACTTTGGCCATCTCATGTGAAGAGTTGACTCATTGGAAAAGACTCTGATGCTGGGAGGGATTGGGGGCAGGAGGAGAAGGGGACGACAGAGGATGAGATGGCTGGATGGCATCACTGATTCGATGGACGTGAGTCTGAGTGAACTCCGGGAGTTGGTGATGGACAGGGAGGCCTGGTGTGCTGCGATTCATGGGGTTGCAAAGAGTTGGACACGACTGAGCGACTGAACTGAACTGAACTGAAGAAAGATGGTAACAATGACCCTATATGCGAGACAACAAAACAGACACAGATGTAAAGAGCAGACTTTTGGACTCTGTGGGTGAAGGCGAGGGTGGGATGATTTGAGAGAGTAGTATGAAACATGTATTTTCTCATATGTGAAATAGATCACCAGTCCAGGTTCAATGCATGAGACAGGGTTCTCAGGTCCAGTGTACTGGGACCACCCTGAGGGATGGGATGGGAAGGAGGTGGGAGGTGGGTTCAGATAGGGAGCACATGTACACCCTTGGCTGTTTCATGTCAATGTATGGCAAAAAACACTACAATATAGTAAAGTAATTAGCCTCCAATTAAAATAAATAAATGAATTAAAAAAAAAAAGACGGAAGGAGCTGGCTTCCTCTTGTAAGTCACTGGGGCTCAGAGGGGGTGGAAAGCCCTGGGCTAGGGGAGGACAGCCTGGGCTAGGGGCCAGGTGACCATCCACTCAGCTCTGAGTGGGATTTTTTCCTGCCTGGGACATCTGACCGGGAACCTAACTGTTAGACCCTCAGCTGTAATATTGCTTTAAAGAAAAACCCTTCTCTGACCAGCAATATGTTTAATCTTTCCCCTTTTTACTTCATTTAGGCACAGAGCTGAAAGTGATTCAGTGATGCTTTTGATCATCCAGTTGGGTACCTGTGTTCTCATTTCAGCATCCTCACTGCTCTCTCTCTTCACTCTATTGAGTAACTTTTTAGCTGCCTATAACTTTGTGTTGAAAGAGCAACATAAACTCAGATTGAGCTCAAGCTCCAAATAAGAAATTCTGGGAGCTGTGTTCAGGTCTTTTCTGTATCCCTACCAGATGTCCCAACCACCCTCAGAACTCAGCCAGTCTGGACACTGGGTGCTCACAGGGATGATACAGGTGAATTCTGGGGCTCATCACTCTGTCAGGAGGACCTGAAAACCCAGCTCCAGAGAGCAGAGAAAACTCACTAGAACAAGGCTCCCATTTCCACTCCACAGAGAGTGACATCAACACTGTTCATCACAGACAGGGCTTCTGAGCAGGAAGCAAACGTGGCTGTTCCCCCAGGGAAAGTCCTGGAGTGAACTCTTCAGCGTGGCCTCCCTCACCTGCTTCCCTTTCAGGAGATCAAAGTGCAGCTGATTCCCTCCAGCAGGGATGGAAGGTGGGGTCGACTTTAGAAACCAGGTATCATCTCATCCTTGAAAACCAGGGAACCCAAACACCCCATCACCTACTTCACCTCAAACCCAAGAGTTATAGGCCAGGGAATCTGGAGCCATGAAAATCTATCCTTTTTCTTTCAAACCCCATTAGGGCTGAGCAGAATGCCAGGATGAGTGAACTGGAAGGTCTACCAAAAAGTTAAGTAGAACATGGGGAAAGGGGATATCAAGGCTCTGTTGTTATGTTGCCCAAAGTAGCATCTTTTTCCCACAAGCACTGAGCTCTCTGTCTTGAAGCAGACTATGTCACAGCCACAGCGTCAGCCCACAGTCACATGTATAAACCTACAGTTCACAGGGCTGACAGCTGTGTTTCCCATAACCCTGAGGACATTTGGGAACACACTCCGCAAGTGTGGGGTGCAGATCTTCCTTGACAGGGGAATCTCTCTGGCTGATAGCCCTGTTGCAGGTTATTATTCAAGCTATGTGAGACCTGCTAGTTGTGAATAAGTTCTCAATTGCCTCTTGTTCAAGGCTCTAATGCCTTTGGTAGTGGCCAGCAGGCACTCTACAAGAATCTACTCAAGAAATCCTCTTGAGAGCCCCAGAGACTAAGGGATTAAGAGCACTGACTGCCCAGTATTAACTATATTAACCCATCTAAATGATAGACCTGGGCATAAGACCCACACTATCTTATTCCCAAGGTTGTGCTTTTAATCACAGCTGCAGTGTCTCAGAGGGAGAATAATCAGGGTTAAGGATGCCTGTGTGTGATGATGTGCATTTTTCTCCAGACTTTGTTATTTGTATTCAGAAAACCACCAAATCTTACTCAGCTAATATCCAACAGCCTTAGCCATTATTGCATATCTTATTGATCACCTTGTGCTCAGTCGCTTCTGTTATGTCCAACTCTTTGCAATCCCATGGACTGTAGCCCACCAGGCTCCTCTGTCCATGGAATTCTCCATGGAAGAATACCTAGATCTTCCCAACCCAGGGATTGAACCTGCATCTCTGACATCCCCTGCATTTACAACTAGCACCATCTGGGAAGCCTCATTAATTACCTTATGTTGAACAAAGTCCCTGGGAATCTGGCATGAGAACCCCTTAAAACAGGTGTATTAGGATCCATGATCCTAATACACCTGACACATGTGCTAACTCTCCCCTAACAATGGCCATGGCAGACACTGCTAGTTGATCCCAGCATCTTTCAGAGAGAACTTGGATATGGCTTCATCATTGAGGCATTTCCAAATGCAAAAAGTTGACTAGAGAAAGGCAAGCAAATGCCATTCTGGTTTTATGTACTTGTCCATGATTGACCATTGCTATGCTCACTTTTCCAAAACTGTGCCCCAAAGTCCCATAATAATCAGATGCCAATATGTCATCAGATAAAAATGTCAGCATAAGCTTCCAGGGGCAGGTAGGCCATAGGACCTGAAAGTAAATGTCAGGACATCAGTAGTCCTTGGAGCACATCAGGACTCCTTGGAGTCCTTTTGCCTTCTAGGCACAGCAGTCAGGTGTCCTTCCTTTTGTTGGTGACTACAGCAGTGACCTTTAAGATACATTCTCACTTTCTCAGTTGCTCAATCATGTCTGACTCTTTGAGACCCCATGGACTGTAGTCTGCCACACTCCTCTGTCCCTCGAATTATCCAGGCAAGAATACTGGAGTGGATTGCCATGTTCTCCTTCAGGGGATCTTCACAACCCAGGGATTGAACCTGTTTCCTGTGTCTCCTACATTGACAGGTGGCTTCTTTATCAATGAAACACCTGGGAAGCCCTAAAATACACTATCAGTTACTATTTAGGGGAAGCAGCAGTGTTATTGTTTACAGCACAGACCTACCTCCCCAGGTTGGTAGGTGTCCAATATGCAATTGGAGAAGAGCAGAGAAATATCTCCAGAAGGAATGAAGAGGCTAATCAAAAGCAAAGGCAATGCCTAGTTGTAGATGTGTCTGGTGGTGAAAAAAAGTCTGATGATGTAAAGAACAATACTTCATAGGAACCTGGAATGTTGGGTCCATTAATCAAGGTAAATTGGAAGTGGTCAAATAGGTGCTGGATGGCAAGAGTGAACATTGGCATTTTTGGAATCAATGAACTAAAATGGATGGGAATGGGAGAATTTAATTCAGATGACCATTATATCTACTACTGTGGGAAAGAATCCATTAGAAGAAATGGAGTAGCGCTCATAGTCAACAAGAGTCCAAAATGCAGTACTTGGATGCAATCTCAGAAATGAGAGAATGATCTCCATTCATTTCCAAAGCAAAGCATACAATATCACGATAATCCAAACCTAAGCCCCAACCACTAATGCCAAGGAAGCTGAAGTTGAATGGCTCTATGAAGACCTATAAGACATTCTAGAATTAACACACACACACACACACACACACACACACACACACACACACACAGTCATTTTAATCATAGGAGACTGGAATGCAAAAGTAGGAAGCCAAGAGATACCTGGAGTAACAGTTTGACCTTGGATTACAAAATGAAGCAGAGCAAAGGCTAACAGAGTTTTGCCAAGAGAACACACTGGTCATAGAAAACAACCTCTTCCAACAACACAAGAGAAGACTCTACACATGGACATCGCCAGATGGTCAATACTGAAATAAGATTGATTATATTCTTGGCAGCCAAAGATGCAGAAGCTCTATACAGTGAGCAAAAACAAGACCGGAAGTTGACTGTGGCTCAGATCATGAACTCCTTAATGCAAAAATCACACTTAAATTGAAGAAAGTATGGAAAACCACTAGACCATTCAGGTATAACCTAAATCAACCTAAGTCAAATCCCTTATGATTATACAGTAGAAGTAACAAATAGATTCAAGGGATTAGATCTGGTAGACAGAATGCCTGAAGAACTATGGACAGAGGTTCATGACATTGTACAGGAGGTGGTGATCAAAGCCATCCCTGAGAAAAAGAGATGTGAAAAGGCAAAGTGGTTGTCTGAGGAGGCCTTACAAATATCTGAGAAAAGAAGAGACTCTAAAGGCAAAGGAGAAAAGGAAAGATATACTCATTTCAATGCAGAGTTCTAAAGAATATCAAGGTGAGATAAGAAAGCCTTCCTCAGTGATCAATGCAAAGAAATAGAGGAAAACAACAAATAAGAAAGACTAGAGATTTCTTCAAGAAAATTAGATATAACAAATGAACAGTTCATGTAAAGATGGGCACGATAAAGGACAGAAATGGAATGAACCTAACAGAAGCAGAAGATATTAGGAAGAGGGGGCAAGAATACAAGAAGAACTATACAAAAAGATCTTAATGACTTGGATAACCACTATGGTGTGATAAAAAACCTAGAGCCAGACATCCTGGAATGTGAAGTCAAGTGGGCCTTAGGAAACATCACTACAAACAAACCCTGTGCAGGTAATAGAATTCCAGTTGAGCTCTTTCAAATCCTAAAAGATGATGCTGTTAAAGTGCTGCATTCAATATGCCAGCAAATTTGGAAAACTCAGCAGTGACCACAGGACTGGAAAAGGTCAGTTTTCATTCCAATCCCAAAGAAGGGCAATGGCAAAGAATGTTCTAACTACCACACAGTAGCACTCATTTCACATGCTAGCAGGGTAATGCTCAAAACCCTTCAAGCCAGGCTTCAACACTATGTAAACCAAGAACTTTCAGATGTACAAACTTGATTTAGAAATGACAGAGGAACCAGAGATCAAATTGGTAACATTCATCAGATCATAGTAAAAGCAAGAGAATTACAGAAATACACTTATTTCTGCTTCATTGACTATGATCACAATAAACTGAAAATTCTTCAAGAGATGCGAATACCACACCACCTTACCTACTCCTAAGAAACCTGTACTCAGGTCAAGAAGCAACAGTTAGAACCAGACATGAAACAACAGACTACTTCCAACCTGGGAAAAGAGTATGTCAAGGCTGTATATTGTCACCCTACTAATTTAACTTCTATGTAGAGTACATCATGCAAAATGTCAGACTGAATGAAGCACATACTGGAATCAAGATTGCTGGGAGAAATATCAATAAACTCAGATATGCAGATACCACCACCCTTATGGCAGAAAGTGAAGAGGAATGAAAGAGCCTCTTGATGAAGGTGAAAGAGGAGAGTGGAAAATTTGGCAGTCTGTCTAGTCAAAGCTAGGGTTTTTTCAGAACAAGACCCAGTTTCCCTCTCAGTCAGTCTTAGCAGTCTGTCTAGTCAAAGCTAGGGTTCTTTCAGAACAAGACCCAGTTTCCCTCTCAGTCAGTCTCTCCCATCAAGAAACTTCCATAAGCTTCTTATCCTTCTCCATCAGAAGGCAGACAGACCGAAAACCACAATCACAGAAAATGAACAAATCTGATTACATGGACCACAGCCTTGTATAACTCAATGAAACTATGAGCCATGCTGTGTAGGGCCACCCAAGACAAACAGGTTATGGTGGAGAATTCTGACTAAACGTGGTCCACTGGAGAAGGGAATGGAAAACCACTGCGTATCCTTGCCTTGAGAACCCCTGAACAGTATGAAAAGGCAAAAAGATAGGACACTGCAAGATGAACTTCCCAGGTCAGTAGGTACCCAATATGCTACTAGAGATCAGTGGAGATATAACTCCAGAAAGAATGAAGAAACAGAGCCAAAGCAAAAACAACACCCAGTTGTGGATGTGACTGATGATGCAAGTAAAATCTGATGCTATAAAGAGCAATATTGCATAGGAATCTGGAATGTTATGTCCATGAATCAAGGCAAATTGAAAGTGGTCAAACAAGAGATGGCAAGAGTGAACATCGAAATGAATAAGTGAACTAAAATAGACTGGAATGGATAAATTTAACTCAGATGACCCTTATATTTACTACTGTGGGCAAGAATCCCTTAGAAGAAATGGAGTAGCCATCATACTCAAGAGTCTGAAGGCAGTACTTGGATGCAATCTCAAAAATGACAGAATGATTTCTGTTCATTTCCAAGGCAAACCATTCAATATCACAGTAATCCAAGTCTATACCCCAACCAGCAATGCTGAAGAAGCTGAAGTTCAGTCATTCTATGAAGACCTACAAGACCTTCTAGAACTAATACCCAAAAAAAGATTTCCTTTTCATTATAGGGGACTGGAGTGCAGAAGTAGGAGGTCAAGAAACACATGGAGTAACAGGCAAATTTGGCCTTGGAGTACAAAATGAAGCAGGGGAAAGCCTAATAGAGTTTTGCCAAGAGAACACACTGATGATAGCAAATAACCTCTTCAAACACCACAAGAGAAGATTCTACACATTGACATCACCAGATGGCCAACACTGAAATCATACTGATTATATGCTTTGCAGCCAAAGTTGGAGAAACTCTATAGGGTCAGCAGAAAAAAGACCAGGAGCAGACTGTGGCTCAGATCATGAACTCCTTATTGCCAAATTCAGACTTAAATTCAAGAAAGTAGGGAAAACTAGACCATTCAGATATGATGCAAATCAAATCCCTTGTGATTATACAATGGAAGTGAGAAATAGATTCAAGGGATTAGATCAGATAGACAGAATACCTGAAGAACTATGGGCAGAGGTTCCTGACATTGTACAGGAGGCAGGGATCAAGACCATCCCCAGGAAAAAGAAGTGCAAAAAGGCACAATGGTTGTCTGAGGAGGTCTTTCAAACAGCTATGAAAAGAAGCTAAGCAAAAGGCAAAGGAGAAAAGGAAAGATATACCCATTTGAATGTAGAGTACCAAAGAATAGCAAGGAGAGATAAGATCACTTCCTCAGTGATCAATGCAAAGAAATAGATGAAAACGATAGACTAGGAAAGACTAGAGATCTCTTCAAGAAAATTAGAGATACCGAGGGAATATTTCATGCAAAGATGGACACAATAAAGGACATAAATAGTATGGACCTAACAGAAGCAGAAGATACTAAGACAAGGTGTCAAGAAAACACAGAAGAGCTATACAAAAAAGATCTTCATGATCCAGATAACCACGATAGTGTGATCACACTCACCTAGAGCCAGACGTCCTGGAATGCGAAGTCAAGTGGGCCCTAGGAAGCATCACGACCAATAAAGCTAGTGGAGGTGATGGAATTACAGCTGACCTATTTCAAATCCTAAAAGATGATGCTGTGTAAGTGCTGCACTCAATATGCCAGCAAATTTGGAAAACTCAGCAGTGGCCACAGGACTCGAAAAGGTCACTTTTCATTCCCATCCCAAAGGAAGGCAATGCCAAATAATGCTACCACAAAACTGGACTCATCTCACATGCTGGCAAAGTAATGCTCAAAATTCTCCAAGCCAGGCTTCAACAGTATGTGAACCATGAACTTCCAGATGTTCAAGCAGGATTTAGGAAAAGCAGAGGAACCAGAGATCAAATTGCCAACATCCATTGGATTATCATTGGATCATCAACATTGATTGGATGATCAGAGGTCCAGAAAAATATCTATTTCTGATTTATTGACTATGCCAAAGCCTTTGACTGTGTGGATCACAATAAACTGTGGAAAATTCTTCAAGAGATGGGAATACCAGACCACGTTACCTGCCTCCTGAGAAATCTGTATGCAGGTCAGGAAGCAACAGTTAGAACTGGACATGAAACAACAGACTGGTTCCAAATCAGGAAAGGAGTACATCAAGGCTGTATATTGTCACCCTGCTTATTTAACTTACATGCAGAGTACATCATGCGAAATGCTGGGCTAGAGGAAGCACAAGCTGGAATCAAGATTGCCAGAAGCAATATCAAGAACCTGAGATATACAGATGACACCACCCTTATGGCAGAAAGCGAAGAACTAAAGATCCTCTTGATGAAAGTGAAAGAGGAGAGTGAAAAAGTTGGCTTAAAGCTCAACATTCAGAAAACAAAGGTCATGGCATCCAGTCCCAAAACTTCATGGTTTGGGGAAACAATGGAAACAGTGAGAGACTTTAATTTCTTGGTCTCCAAAATCACTGCAGATGGTGACTGCAGCCAGGAAATTAAAAGATGCTTGCTCTTTGGAAGAAAAGCTATGACCAAACTAGACAGCATATTAAAAAGCAGAGACATTACTTTGCCAACAAAGGTCCATCTAGTCAAAGCTATATTTTTTTCCTGTAGTTGTGTATGGATGTGAGTATTGGACTATAAAGAAAGCTGAGTGCATAAGAATTGATGCTTTTGAACTGTGGTGTTGGAGGAGACTCTTGAGAGTCCCTTGGACTGCATGGAGATCCAACCAGTCCATCCTAAAGGAGATCAGTCCTGGATGTTCATTGGAAGGACTGATGCTGAAGGTGAAACTCCAATACTTTGGCCACCTGATGCCAAGAACTGACTCATTGGAAAAGATTCTGATGCTGGGAAAGATTGAAGGTGGGAGGAGAAGGGGATAACAGAGGATGAGATGGTTGGATGGCATCACTAACTCAGTGGACATGAGTTTGAATAAACTCCAGGAGTTGGTCATGGACAGGGAGGCCTGGAGTGCTTCTGTCCATAGAGTTGCAAAGAGTCAGACAAGACTGAACTGAATGGAACTGATGGTTTTTCTAGTAGTCATGTATAGATTTGAGAGTTGGACCATAAAGAAAGCTTAACACAGAAGAACTGATATTTTTGAACTGTGATGTTGGAGAATACTCTTGAAAGTCCCTTGGACTGCAAGGAGATCAAACCAGTCAATCCTAAAAGAAATCAACCCTAAATAGTCATTGGAACAACTGATGCTCAAGCTTAAGCTCCACTACTTTGACTGCCTGATGTGAAGAGCCAACTCATTGGAAAAGATCGTGATGATGGGAAAGATTGAAGGCAGGAGGAGAAGTGGATGACAGAGGATGAGATAGTTGGATGGCATCACCAACTCAGCCAACATGGGTTTGAGCAAACTCCAGGAGGTAGTGAAGGGCGAAGAAGCTTGGTGTGCTGCAGACCATGAGGTCTTGGACTTGAATTAGGGACTGAACACTACCACCGCCAGCAGCTAGAGAGAAAACATAAACAGTTCTAATCAACTGGCCACCACATGTGGTTATCTGGGGTGTGCAGGAGGAGTACCTGGATTAAATTCATTGTCTAACTTACTGCAGCCTACTAGGTGCAAAAAATCCAAATATTTCGCAGTGATGGTGCCAAAGTCCTCAGACTCTCCAGATCAAATATTGAGAAAATTCTGTACTGCTTCTTGACAAAAGCCTCAGGAGAAATTCTTCTCTCCACTTTGATATGAATGGGCAATGGCCCTTGTCCCACGCAAAAATTTCTGTCAACATTTTTTCTGGAATAAACCCTCTTTGAATGTACCATAGACCTGCTTTGCAACAAAACTGTTGAATGACTCCCTTTCATGGGCGGCCTCAAAGTATAAAACATCTGAAACCTTGACTACACAGAAGATTGGATGGAGCTCATCACTTCCTCTTCTGCCTCTCCAGGTCCTACCATCCTACCAAGTCATCAGCAGAATGTCACACACACCTGGACTCTACTGCTCTTCCTCCATCCAAACACCTCACAAGACCAGACCTCATAAGAGGTCACCTGCTTCTCTTGATGAATGAAAATTTCTTTTATAGATTTTATGAAATTGATGATCACTATCCTTTTCACAAATAAAGATAAGCACTTCAAGTGTTTACTATTAAAAACAAAACACACAAATGCCACACACACACACACACACACAACTCCTTTGACTGGATTAACTGAGATTTTTTTCCATTTAGTAAGTACAGAGAATCATAGGATTCAATATGCTTCTGTTCTTGGCTTGGTTTCTAGAAAGTAAAGTTGGTATTAATTTGCAATAATTATTCATGTTTGAGGTCTCTGCTACAAACATATTCTCTCCTTACTTTTTAGCTATTGTTTTTATAACTTAAAAAATATGTAACAATGTATTTTCTTCAGTATTTATTAATATTGATGAAATGTATGCATTAAGAATGACATAAATTTGACTCTTTCATAATCTGTGATTACCTGTAAAATAGAATAATTAATCATAAAATGTGTTTCCATTATTTTGTTTTTTGGCTGCACCTTGCAGCCAAAACCAACACCTTGCAGGATCTAGTTCCACAACCAGGGACTGAAGTAGTGGCCCAACAGTGGAAGCACAGAGTCTTAACCACAGGACCTCCAGGGAAGTCCCTGTCCCCCATTATTCTAAAACTAGGAAGGTGTATGGAGTAATCAACTAAATGCATACTGAACAGATCCCCATCCTGTGTTCTCATAGGGGATTATTTTCAGCATCATTTATATAAATAGTTTTGAGAAAGGGGTATACAAACAGTGTGGTATCACCCAAATACTGATAATGATAAATAACAACCCTGAAAATAACAGGGCTTATCTTTTCAATAGAGCTTCCCTGGTGGCTCAGACATTAAAGAATCCACCAGCAATGCAGGAGACCTGGGTTCAACACCTGGGTCAAGAAGATCCTCTGGAGAAGGGAACAGCTACCCACTCCAGTATTCTTGCCTGGAGAATCCATGGACAGAGGAACCTGGTGGGCTACAGTCCATGGGGTCACAAAGAGAGTCGACATAACTGATGACTAACACACATCTTTTCAATACATTTAACAATTACAACTTACTTGAATGTGTTAAAACAATGTATATATATATATATATTTTAAAATATATCACTTCTGACATGTATTTCCTGAGGTCTCCTTTGCTTTTCCAAATCTTTTCCTTTCCTTGTCATGTCTGGTAACTTCAGGAGAAGAAAAATCCTCTATATTAGTTCCAACATGATGAAATACTTTCAAGAATAGTATTCACAGAGTGGATACTCTGTGTAAGGAAGTGTGTCATGAACAAGACAGAAATGGTCCCTGTCCTCGTGGTGCTCACATTTGTCCTTCTTGGGCTAAAATGCAAAGTGCAGCTGACCCGCCATCAGCTCCATTTGCCTTAAGGGCCAAACCTACTCTCAGGGGCCATAACTTTCAATCACGTAATGTTAACAGTGAGAAATTCCACAGAACGGTCTAAAGAATTTCAGGGGTCTAGTTAATTGCCGTACAAATGGAAGCCAGCATGCACTGTCATCCTAAACTGAGAGCCCAGGTACTCACTTGTACATTCCAGGTGTTTCACATCTCGTGATGTCTCTGAGAAATATCGCCGAAGAACAAAGAAAAGGATGCCAAGCGGAATCACAGGTATAGCAATCCAAGGAATTGCAGCCACCATCACACCCACCACACCAATCACAAGTAGAAATGTCTGAAATAGCAAAAATACAGAGGCCTTCATGTCAAGGATACTTTACAAAGATAAACTTTAATGATTTGCTCTTAAGATTAAACTCCTTTCCTTGAAAAACTTGTTCGAACAGCAGGGAATGCTTTCCCTTCCAAAGAAATAAAATTATAGTTGTCCCTCATGATATTTGTTGCATGCAACAACACTTTGATAAGAACTTTCTATGTATCAGCTCTTCTGATACACTCAGTAGTCCTTTAAGGTAGGCATGACTAGTTTCTAAAGATTAGAATATTTGAGGTTCAGAGAGTAGGAGTTGAGTCCCAAACTATCAGGAGTCATCAGGTGTTACTAAAAAGCTGAGTGAGCAGGTATCACAGATGAGGAATCCAGACACCTTAGCTATGCATGCAGGGATAAAGAAGTGGTAAATTACAAATTCAGTGTAAAATATTCAGTAACAGTATTTTCTAAGTTTAAAAATGGAGGAGTGAAGCACACAATGAGAAGAAGCAACTTGATGGAGATGAAGTCATGGAGCTGGGAAGCCCATGTCATGAGCCATTACAACACATTTAATCCCCCAACATACAGCCATCTTTCTATCATTAGACTAAGTATTCAATTCAGTTCAGTTCAGTCCCTCAGTCATGTCTAACTCTTTGTGACCCCATGGACTGCAGCATTCCAGGCTCCCATGTCATTCACCAACTCTTGGAGCTTGCTCAAACTCATGTCCATCGAGTCGGTGATGCCATCCCACTATCTCATCCCCTATCATCCCCTTCTCCTCCTTCCTTCAATCTTTCCCAGCATCAGGGTCTTTTTCCAATGAATCAGTTCTTTGCATCAGGTGGCCAAAGTATTGGAGCTTTAGCATCAGTCCTTCCAATGCATATTCAGGACTGATTTCATTTAGGATTGACTGGTTTGGTCTCCTTGCAGTCCAAAGGACTCTCAAAAGTATTCTGCAAGCTCAGCTTTATTTAGAGTCTAACTCTCACATCCATACCTGACTACTGGAAAAACAATAGCTTTGACTAGATGGACCTTAGTCAGCAAAGTAATGTATCTGCTTTTTAATATGCTGTCTAGGTGGGGCATAGCTTTTATTTCAAGGAGCAAACATCTTTTAATTTCATGGCCACAGTCAAGATCTGCAGTGACTTTGGAGCCCAAGAAAATAAAGCCTGTCACTGTTTCCATTGTTTCCCCATCTACCGGCCATGAAGTAATGATGGGACTGGATGCCATGATCTTAGTTTTCTGAATGTTGAGCTTTAAGCCAACTTTTTCCCTCTTCTTTTTCAATGTCATCAAGAAGTTCTTTAGTTCTTCTTTGCTTTCTGCCATAAGGGTGGGGTCATCTGCATATCTCAGGCTCTTGATATTGCTCCTGGCAATCCTGATTCCAACTTGTGCTTCATCCAGCCTAGCATTTCACATTATGTACTCTGCATGTAAGTTAAATAAGCAGGGTGACAATATATAGCCTTGACATACTCCTTTCCCGATTTGGAACCAGTCTTTTGTTCCATGTCCAGTCCTAACTGTTGCTTCTTGACCTGCATACACAGTTCTCAGGAGGCAGTTCAGGTGGTCTGGTATTCCCATCTCTTGAAGAATGTTCCAGTTTGTTGTGATCCACACAGTGAAAGGCTTTGGCATAGTCAATAAAGAAGAAGTACATGTTTTTCTGGAACTCTCTTGCTTTTACGATGATCCAACAGATGTTGGCAATTTGATCTCTGGTTCCTCTGCCTTTTCTAAATCCAGGTTGAACATCTGAAAGTTTATGGTTGACATACTGCTGAAGCCTGGCTTGGAGAATTTTGAGCATTACTTTGCTAACATGTGAGATGAGTGCAATTGTGTGGTAGTTTGACCATTCTTTGGCATTGCCTTTCTTTGGGATGGGAATGAAAACTGACCTTTTCCAGTCCTGTGGCCACTGCTGAGTTTTCCAAATTTGCTGGCATATTGAGTGCAGCACTTTCACAGTATCGTCTTTCATGATTTGAAATAGCTTAACTGGGATTCCATCACCTCCACTAGCTTTGTTCGTAGTGATGCTTCCTAAGGCCCACTTGACTTCACATTCCAGGACGTCTGGCTCTAGATGAGTGATCACACTATAGTGATTATCTGGGTCATGAAGATATTCTTTGTACAGTTCTTCTGTGTATTCTTGCCACCTCTTCTTAATATCTTCTGCTTCTGTTAGGTCCATACCATTTCTGTCCTTTATCGAGCCCATCTTTGCATGAAATGTTCCCTTTTTATCTCTAATTTTCTTGAAGAGATCTCTAGTCTTTCCCATTCTATTTTTTCTCTCTATTTCTTTACACTGATCACTGAGGAAGGCTTTCTTATCTCTCCTTGGTATTCTTTGGAATTCCACATTCAAATGTGTATATCTTTCTTTTTCTCCTTTGCTTTTCGCTTCCCTTCTTTTCACAGCTATTTATAAGGTCTCCTCAGACAGACATTTTGATTTTTTGCATTTCTTTTTCCGGGGGATGAGAAAGTCAGTTCCTAGGCAGATTGATAAGGAGTCTAGGGGTCCCCAAGGAGAGAGGAGTCTGGAATTCTCAAGGAGGAAGAAAGGACAAACTTTTTTTTCTTTCTCTACATTCCTTAGGATTATATAACAATAATGTATCCTACCTGAGGACAGTCTCTGGATTAAACCTTCTGGCTAATTCTGTTATCTTAAAATGTAAATTATGGGAGTACATCTGGTGAGGTCTTTACAACCTCCAGACATTCTTTGGATTAATTGGAGAGTATATAACTTCATTGCTAACACTAGCAAGCGAGTACTCTTTCTGCCCCCTTCTGATGTCTATGTCAGAAGCTTTCTCTATCTCCTTTATATTTTAATAAAACTTTATTACACAAAAGCTCTGAGCAATCAAGCCTCATCTCTGGCCCCGGACTGAATTCTTTCCTCTGGGGACCAAGAATCCCAGTGTCTTCGTGTGATTCAACAACAACCTTTCAGGGATGGTCTTGATCCCTGTCTCCTGTACAATATCATGAATCTCCGTCCTTAGTTCATCAGGCACTCTATCAGATCTAGTCCCTTAAATCTATTTCTCACCTCCACTATATAGTCATAATGGATTTGATTTAGGTCATACCTGAATGGTCCAGTGGTTTTCCTCACTTTCTTCAATTTCAGTCTGAATTTGGCAGTAAGGAGTTCATGATCTGAGCCACAGTCAGCTCCTGGTCTTGTTTTTGCTGACTGTGTAGAGCTTCTCCATCTTTGGCTGCAAAGAATATAATCAATCTAATTTTGGTGTTGACCATCTGGTGATGTCCATGTGTAGAGTCTTCTCTTGTGTTGTTGGAATAGGGTGTTTGCTATGACCAGTGCATTCTCTTGGCAGAACTCTATTAGCCTTTGCCCTGCTTCATTCTATACTCCAAGGCCAATTTACCTGTTACTCCAGGTGTTTCTTGATTTCCTAATTTTGCATTCCAGTCCCCTATAATGAAAAGGACATCTTTTTTGGGTGTTAGTTCTAATAGGTCTTGTAGGTCTTCATAGAACTGTTCAACTTCAGCTTCTTCAGCATTACTGGTCTGGGCATAGACTTGGATTACCGTGATATTGAATGGTTTGCCTTGGAAACGAAAAGAGATCATTCTGTCATTTTTGAGATTGCATCCAAGTACTGCATTTTGGACTCTTTTGTTGACCATGATGGCTACTCCATTTCTTCTAAGGGATTCCTGCCCACAGTAGTAGATCCAGTGGTCATCTGAGTTAAATTCACCCATTCCAGTCCATCTTATTTCACTGATTCCTAGAATGTATATGTGCATTCTTATCATCTCCTGCTTGACCACTTCCAATTTGCCTTGATTCATGGACATAACAATCCAGGTTCCTCTGTAATATTGCTCTTTACAGCATCGAACCCTGCTTCTATCACCAGTCTCATCCTCAGTTGGGTGTTGTTTTTGCTTTGGCTCCATCCCTTCATTCTTTCTGGAGTTATTTATCCACTGATCTCCAGTAGCATATTGGGCACCTACCAACCTAGGGAGTTCATCTTTCAGTGTCCTATCTTTTTGCCCTTTCATACTGTTCATGGGGTTCTCAAGGCAAGAATACTGAAATGGTTTGCCATTCCCTTCTCCAGTGGACCACATTCTGTCAGAATCACAGTTGATGGAAATTTTGACCATAAAGAAGCTGGGATACGAAGGTTGAGATGCTTGTCTGAGTTAACACTGGTTGTCCTGGGTCCTCTCAGCACCAGCACCTGAATCCTGTGCTCACCAGCCCAGCGCCTTGCCAACTTGTCACCCAGGGTAGCTGGCCCTGATGCATCTCTAAGGGATGGGTTGGTAGGTAATGCCTGTATCACAGAGATTTGTGTTTTATCATTTCACAGCTTGCCGGGAGCCAGCACAGGAGTTCCCACCCATGACAAGGTCATGCGGGAGAGCTCTGATGGGCAAGGCAAGTCAGAACTCGAGGGCCCCCCGGATCTGCCTGAGCGTCTACTCCAAAACCAGAATATGTCTGTTTTACTATTTTATGACTTTTACCAACTCCTCTGACATTAACTGGGGGCTATCCCCGACCACCTTTCTCTGAAGAAAATTAACTTAGAGCTCTAGTTAATAAGTCTCCTGGGCATAATAGGAGTGTTTCAATTCAAACCCCTCTGATGACTGTCTAGCTTGCCTGACAGGTTTGTTCAGATTCCTGCAGCTATGCATGCGATTGTTCACAGCCTCCCATACATGAGAGGCACGGGAAGCTTAAGATATTCTAACAATGCAGAGCTTCTCAGAGTTAAAATTGTTAGAATAGAATTAGTAGAGGATTTCTTTGTTGAGCTAATGCTTGCTGCCAAGTTTCCATATCCCTTACCTACTGTGTCCCTGGGAGTGTATTAATTAATATAGTTGGCATATAGAAATGTAAGTAGTAGTTTTAATGTTTGTAACCTTGGACCCTTGAGTTAATTCTTTTCTTGTTATAGCCCACCACACTTTTGCCCTATAAGAATGCAACTTTATAGAATGCTTTCAGAGGGTGGCGCCTGACTTTAGAATAATCAGCTTTAGAGAAAAATTAGTTTTCTGAAGAAAGGGTCATAAAATGTTAACAGGCCTCCTGGCCAGAAGATGATGTAAATCACCTAAAGCTTTTGTATGTGATAAGTTTGCAGAAAGAAAGCCTGGCTTCGATAAGGAGCAAGGACTGCTGACCTTGCATGACTCTACCCGCCCTCCAACCCCGCCCCCCACCCCATTATCCTCTATGCACAACTTAAGGTATAAAAACTACTTTGGAAAATAAAGTGTGGGCCTTGCTCATCAGGCTTGGTCTCACCGTGTCGTTCTTGCCTCCTTTTCTTTCCTTTTCTTCTCTGTTCTTTCTTCAGGTTGAATGACTGGAGCGTGGGAGCTCTCTGGACTACTTATTTGCCTGGGCTTCTAAGACCCACTCAAGAAGGTGCCTAAGAGGGGGCACCTTCCGTGATTTGAGAGAGCGCCTGTGGCCTCCATAGTCAGAGCAAGTTCGGTGTCATGAACTTTATTAGTTTCCCTTGTAAACCAGTCATATCAAGCCTCTGATTTCTCTGCTGTGCTATCCTTTACGCCAACGCTGTCCTCCCGAGGGAATCCCTGGATCCTACTGGGGCTGGACCCCGGTAACAGCTCTTCCTGATCAGCTTTCTCAGAGGATCCTCACAACTACCTTGTGAATGAGCAAAGTAAGTACTATCATTTCTATTTACAGATAGGACATGAAGTTGGAAGGGCATGTGGTGTCCTAAGTTTTCCTAAGGTATTATAGGTCATGGAGAAAGCCAGGAACGGTTTGCAGTCGTGGAATTCCAGACCCACCACTGCAGGTAGAGGAGTCTGGAAGGAGGAGGAAATATCCAGAATTGTGACTCTGTGGCCAAGAACCCTTGTGAACCAAAACTGCATCTGTGTCATGGTATCAGTATAAAAAAAAAGTGAAGAGGATAGAATTCTGAAAGAATAAATTCTAATCATAAATGGGGAAAAACAGGGCTGTCTGTTCTCTCTTCTATTAGACCTACAGATGAACAATTTCTTAACAACCACTGGTTTAACTGTGCATCCCACCCTTCTACAACCTTCAAATTCATGGGGAAGGGTCCTTCCAGCTCCTTCCACATCTGGTCTTAAGTAAAGTCACTGGGGGTGTTATCAGTGGTTGTCAGGGGAAAAAAATCTGCAGAAATTTCAATTAGGAAAAACCCCAATTACATTTTAGCAGATTCACATTATTTGATTGGACAATATTCACCAATTACAGTAATCTGTTTTTCTATATAATTTAAAGCCTTTAATGATTAGCCCAGCCTGGCAGATAACCTGGGAAGCAGAGGTAAGATCAAAATGAAGGGAACTGTGCCAATGCTCTTTCCTTGAATACCAATTATAGACTGGTAACTTGTTCTCAAAAGCTCCTGCTCCCTAGCTTAAGTTAAGTCCTTCAGATTTCATGCCCCTAAATTCTGAAGCAATTCAAATAGACTTTCTCTAAGATTTTTTTTTTTCTACTTGCAGATCATACTATATCCAGTCTCACAGAGGATTAAGTATTATATTATTCAAACATATGTATATAATATATGGGTTTACATCTATATTTTTGTGTGTATATATATATGTATACATATTTGTGCATCTTTTATTTATTGCCAGCTCTCTCAAAATCTTTACAGAAGTTGGTAGAAGGCAATAATAGTATCTAAGCAAAATGTCAACACTCTTGAAGAAGGAAACAGAAGATTTCTTGGGTGCAATAAACATCCCTTCCTTGAAGCCCATTTTATTTCTTCCTTCCACATTCCTAGGAATTCCAAGGAGCCTAATCCAAGCTACACACACAATTCTCACCATCTGATTGGATTTCAGGCCCATCTGATGGCCCACCTCACCATGGCCAATGCTTCTGCACATCTGTCTCACTACAGCACAGAGACAATGATGTATACACAAGAAACATGTTGACCGAGAACCAAGTGACCCTAGTCCTGATGCCCCAAGAAATAAGGGGAATCGTTATTTAATATGTTTATAACCTATTTGGAGCATACCATTTGAGAATTCTAGCCAAAGCCTATGATTCCATATGAATAAGTGCAAAAATTCTAAGATAAAGTCACTGAGAGTACATGGTGATTTTCATCAGTCAGAATAATTCTTTAGTTTGCAGAGAATGACAACCTACACCTAGAGCAGAAATCCCCATTAGCCAAATATTGAGATGTCTGAGACAGGGATTAGGGCTCATTCTCTCAAAAATTGACAGGGATGGTAAGACCATACACCCACTCTTAATTTTAGGAAAATCTAGGATATATCAACACTTTAAAAGGATGGTGGTGAGAATTAAATGAGATTATGTATATAAAGTGCTTACCATTCTATGTATGACAAATAAAATAGAAACTCTAAGCCCATTGTTACCACCTTTCAGTGTACTCTGGATGCCATCAATTGGGAGAGGAAAGATGGTGTATTAATAGATTTAAGGCCCAAAAGGCTTAAGAATCTAATGAATTTGGACCCTTAGAGGCCATTCATGCTCACCACTGGAACAGCCTCGTATATCCAAGGATGTATCATAGTGGTGTTATTTTTTTCTAGATGTGGTGATGATGTCACATGTACTAAAGTGACTATTGCTTTTCTCTGGCCACAAAGAGAATTGAATCTGAGGTCTATTTTGTTTGAAGATATACTTTCAAAAATACTATGGCCAATAAACCTCATGCCTACTACAGTTTTTGTCCTCTCTGTATTTTCTTCTCAGCTCTAGGCCTTCCAAAGATTGATCACCTTAGGAATATGACAGCAAGTCAACATTTTTTGAGATGTTTATTTTCTTATTCCATATTCTCTGTTTCAAGCTCTGCTTCTTCTTGGTAAAGACTTACTGTTATGACACTCTTGAGCATTTATGGGAGACTAACGAAAAAAGCGGTGGACCTTTGAATTAACTAAACCAAACAAGATCATTCAATAATATATTCCAAAGATAAGATCAATTTGACCTTTTCTATTTCATGCACCATGAACTGGTATATTGATATCAATGGAAGTACAAAGGAGCTGGGATTTGAAATCAATGAAACTGAAGTTTTCTCTCCTCATTACTGAGAATGTTTTATCCTGAAATCAGGCAGTATCTATCCCTGTCCTTCTATACATCATACAAAAACATGCAGTCGATTCTGATTATAAGGGCTAATGAACCATGTGCTAAGCACACAGCAGGCCAGCCGGCTTTGGAAAACCAACCTTGGCCTAGCTTGTTGTAGCTAAGGAACAGAACTTGCACAAAATCTTTTCAAATTAGCAATCACTGTCAAGATGTGACACTGCTTTACTGAAAGACTGCTTCTGGGGATAAGTAACACAGCTGAACCCAACAGGACACCTTTATAAAATAAGTTTGCAGCAAAGAAAAAATAAAAAGATATATCTTTGCAGTAAAAGTACTCTGCCTCTGAGACTCAGCTTACTTCTCACCGGTAACAGTGGAAGCCTTTGCCCGTAGGTTGCACTGCACAGAAATTCATTGCTGCATTTCTGTGTGTAGCTTTTGATAAATGCATTTCACTTCCAAAATGAACATGTGGAAAGTTGCCACAGCTTGAATCACTAAAAAGCAGACAGAACTAAACCACAACAAAAAATCATTCCAAATAAGCATTCTAAATGAGGAGATGAGAGCTGAGAGGATCCAACACCATTCTTTAGAATCTCAAGTTCACAGACAAAACAAAGGCTGGATAGAAGGTATGTCTGTGGTATTTCTAACTTTTTGTTTTAAAGACACCTTACAACAGAGCAATTTTCACTTGACAAGAAATGCTTACACAAACAAAAAAGACATTTTCTGAGATGACTTTGATCCCTTACTCAAATTATTGGCTTAAAGACTTTGTATCCTCAATAACTGCTCTTTATTGTCCTTGTTCAGCTATTACTTTTCAACTTATCATTTATTAACCTTTTCTTTGTAAGTAACCACGCCTGGCCTTATCAAAAAAAAATGGTGCAACAAATACTTGTCTTCTGTGGTAATGGGTTTCCCTGGGGGCTCACAAGAAGAACCCCTGGAGAAGGGCATGGCTAAAAGAAAGATGAGCACCGAAGAACTGATGCATTTGAACTGTGGTGTTGGAGAAGACTCTTGAGAGTCCCTTGGACTGCAAGGAGATCAAACCAGTCAATCCTGAAGGAAAACAGTCTTAAATATACATTGGAAGGACTGATGTTGAAGCTGAAGCTCCAATACTTTGGCTAACTGATGCAAAGAACTAACTCATTGGAAAAGACCCTGATGCTGGGAAAGATTGAAGACAGGAGGAAAAGGGAATGACAGCAGATGAGATGGTTGGATGGCATCAGTGACTCTATAGACATGAGCTTGAGCAAGCTCTGGGAGTTGGTGATGGACAGGGAGGCCTGCCTTGCTGCAGTCCATGGGGTTGCAAAGAGTCAGACATGACTGAGTGACCGAACTGAAATGAACTGAACCCACTCTAGTATTCTTGCCTGAAGAATTCCATGGACAGAAGAGACTAGTGGCTCCAGTTCATGGAATCACAAAGAATCAGAAATGACAAAGCAACTAATACTTTCTCTTTTCTGTGGTCATAAGACACATAATTTAGTTCATCTAGGCTATCTTTCCATGAGAAGTGATTCTGTTATTAAATGCCCTCACAGTAAAGGGAATCCATGCCAGACACCTGGAAGGCAGAGGGAGAACCATTTACCCAGCATGTCGCTGCTTCAGACCAACCTTGATGTGACTGTGTAGACACTCCTGCCCCAGTTGTTCCTCATGTTAACTCAGCCTCCCAATCACAACTGCACCTTTCTCTTACAAACATGACTTTTCACTTAAGATAACAGGACACATTGCCAGGCTGAAAGGATCACCCTCAGCCCCTGTGAAAAGACCTTGAGAAACAGACTCTGTGCTCCTCCTGTGAGAACTCTGACAGGACTGTTACATTACCTGGATGAACTCAAGAAATGTCAGGGGCAGCAAGTCAACCATATGGCCAATGTCTTTAGAGAAACGATTTAAAATTCTTCCTGCAAGAACAGGACACAAGAAATTACTTCCCCAGATAAGCCCTTTAAGAGAAATAATTCATGAACAAACCAAAACAATATTTTTAAACTATATGCATTTATTATAGCATCATATGAAATAAGCTGATGTGAGTGGTAAAGAAAGAGAAAATAGGATGATATCTAAATAGAGATAAAATTCTACCAAATAGCAGTGGGTGGGATGTTGAAATTGAGCCCTGATTTTTAAAAGAATGGGGGGGATCTTGTGGCAGCATCAAGAAAAGTTGGTGGATTTGAGAATCTTCTTTCCTTTTAGATCCATCCTATCTAAGACTCATTCCAAGTACTAGGTCAGTGAATAATCACTTGCAAAATGCTTCAATTAATCCCTATCATTATACTAATTTTGCTTTAGTTATCAAAATTAATTTTGATGTGATACTTCTAAAATAAACATTATTATAATCTCTCTGTAATTTTTTTTTCCCACAAAATTGTTCACAACAACTCACATTTCAGGAAATTGTAGATTCCTGTCTTCTTCATGTTGTGAGTTTACTATCATGGTAATGTCATTATTTTCACAGGTGTACCCGATGTGACAAACATAGACGCATGCTTAAGCATCCAAGAAGACTAGAGGAACATAGGCAGGAAAATGGCAATATTATGTAATGACTAAAGATCACTTATCATTATTGATTTTATTTCCCTTCTCAAAATCCACAAAAACAGTATATCCTAAAGGCTGCAAGACTGAAAGATTAGAATTGATTTCTAATGAATATCTAGTCCTTTCATGATCAAATTTAAAGAAATTGAAGCTACACACATGTGTGCAGACACACACGACTTTGGTGTAGCAACTCCTGTTACCTAGACCCCTGAATTTCTTTTATAACTGAGACTCCAGGAAGCCAGCCTGCAGGTGAGACATGGGAACCTGACCTGCTCTTCCTGACCTCTGTCAGAGATGAATTCCTCCCGAGGCCTGCACAGCAAGCCACAGCTGGACCGTGAATGAGCAGCAGCTGAGGGCTGAGTTTCTGTGGCCTGAATGTGGCTCTGCTGTCCTCCACAGGTCATCTAGCTGGCAGAAGCACAGGGTGTGCCCATGCCAGGAGCTGGAGCTGCTGGAATATTTCACCCTTGGCCAGGCCATCACAGCCTGTGTCTCAATTTTCCTTTCTCAGGTTTAGGAAATACAGAAACTGTCTCTCAGTGACACTTTTGCAGGCCCAGTGATAACTTTTCTGAGCCTCTAGGAATACCTGCTTTAGAGGGCAAATCTCAGGATTTAACAGGCTCATGCAGGTGAAAGAACCCAGTCACGATGCCACGTAAGTTACCAGGCGCTCAACCACCAATGTGAGATGATGACTCTGAGCCCCAGGTTCTGCAGCATCACGTCCCCTGGGAAAGTCCACCAGGAGCTGCAGGAGGGTCAATGGTAAAATGCAGATTCTGACTCAGGAGTGCTGGGGGCGCCAGACAGTCTGCATTCCCTCCAAGCTGGCAGGTGACGCCCTTTCTGCTATTGCCCAGGTGGTTTCGAGGGGCAAGAAACTGGGTTATTATTTTATCAGTTGTGCTTCAGGAACATTAAAATCAGATGGGCAGTTTTGCAGATACTCTTAACAAAAGTTGTGACCCCTCTAGTCATTTTTACACTTCTCAAAGTAGCAATTTTTAAATAAAGAAAATATATGTCAAAAATATTTAAAATGTGGTTTAAATACTTGTAATTTCTTTGAAAAGTGCAACTTTTTAACACTGGCAAGATTCAGAAACACTACAAGTGTGATTTGGCTTAGAAAGTGTTGAAGGCAGTATTGAAAAATTTTTAAGATGAAGTGAACAGTATGTAAAAACTACCCCTTTACCTTTCACCGGATATGTGAACCTTAAGGTCTGAGAGACCAAAGGTTGGCAAAGAGTATAAAATACAAGAAGAACAGAAACAATGAGAAAAAAACATCTCCCTACACAGTGACTACACAAACTGAACCTAATATCAAAGATCATCAAAAAACTAAGCACTTATTCACCAGTGAGCTGAGTGTAAAATAATGTGAGATCAGAAAGTTCCACAGTTTCTTCCTTGCTCTAAGAAACATTAAGAGAACACATGGTGTTTGCAGAATATTTCCTCTGGCTTTGGGATAGACTGGGCTTCCTAAGTGGCTCAGTAGTAAAGAATCTGCCTGCCAATGTAGGGAGAAGCAGGAGACAGGGGTTCAATCCCTGGTTTGGGAAGATCCCCTGGAGGAGTAAATAGCAACCCACTCCAGTATTCTTGCCTGAAAAATCCCATGGACAGAGGAGCTTGGTGAGCTACAGTCTATGGGGTCACAAAAAGGAGGACACAACTGAGCGACTGAGCACATTTTAACTACAGCTGTGATTTCAAGCCCACAGCCTTGTAGTAATAAAGTTTTCTCAGAAGTCTCCAAATGAAATATTAAATCCTTATCATGAATTCCTTTCACATACATGTCATAACTCTTCATCCAAATAACATGAGGCCCCTGATGGAAGATCTCCAGGGATGTAGAGGGAAGAGGGATTCAGATGAACAAGGGGAACCCAATCCATTTTCAGACTGTTCTGTGTTCGAGGATTTCTCACATTAAACTGAATCTTGTTTTCCTGGAACATCCCTACTTATTCTGCCCTTATAACCGTACAAGATAAACCTAATTTCTCTTGATATGACAGCCTTTCAAATACGTGAATGAAATGAATCATGTCCTTTCTAGCAACTATTCCTTGGTGCCTCAGTGATCCCTCATAAGGCATGGCCCTATATTGTCTGCAGTCGCTTGACCAGACTCAGAGAGCCAGTCTCAGCTAATGCCTTGTGCCCAAGTCTTGATTACTTTAGGGTAAAGTGGTATCACCACCTCCCCTCATCCTGCATAGCCAGTCACAAAGATACAACCACAGTAAATTCTAGAGGCCGGATCATGTTTTGGACACATCACTTCCATCTGTAAGCACAGGTAGATTTTTGGGAACAATTGAACAATATGTGTAAACCATTCTAAGAGTGTATCCCTTCTGACCTAGAAAATCCATGTCTGGGATTACATCCCCAGGAGTCAGTAAGTGCATCAATGTTTTGAATGTGGCATATTTATAAAGTCAGTAGTAGAAAACAACCTGAACAAGTCTGAAACAAGTCTGTAATGTATTATGTGCAACTTTAATTTTTTTCTGTCCATTCTTATTTCTCTACACTGTGTATTACTTTGTGTAAAAAGTAAAGTAGAGGGGGGACAAGGAGGAGGAGAAAGAAAGGGGTGATAGGGAGAATCAGGGGAAGGGAAAAGAGAAAGGCAGAGAGAAATGGGGGTAGAGAGATAACCCCCCTTTAAGACCATGGTATCCAAAAACCAATCAGTGTCCTCCTAACTGCTCTGGTTCACAGTTTTCTGTCTTGTCCACAAGACAGACTATCATAAAAAATGCCATTGAACTTGTCAAAATACAAATTTATAATGATTGTATTTTAAGAAACGAGTCTATACTCTAAGCTGGATTCAGTCACCTTTAGAATTCTGACACCTGACTCACAACTACAATGCCTCAGTTTAGTTATAACCAAATTCTTTCTTAAAACCTTGAAGTTCCTACATCTGGTCTTTGCTCTATCTTTTTTAAGCAACAAAAATTAAATATTTATGTATCATAAAATATAAAGGTATATTTTTACTGAGGTAAAGTTGTCTCTCTAATATCAAACAACAACAAAAAAAGGACATAAGCACTAAGGGGAGAGAAAATAAAGCTATATATTTTTTAATACTTAATGTTTATCCAAAATATATAAGGTATTCGCTGTTTTACCTAATATTACAAACCTTAACTTCACTTTAAAAAATTTAGCAACTTGGATATAACAGGAACCAATAGATGATGGCTAGCTTGAAGGCTAGCTCAGTTAGGTATGAAACTCCTATAGTGTCTCCTTTGTGAAAGATGTGAGTGGTTAGAGCATTTGGCACCAAGTGAAATTAAACTTTCTTCACTCAAGTTTTAAAACTTCCTAATGTAGGAGTGAAATCTACTCATGCTGTCTAAAGATTTAACAATTGCTTAATAAACAAGAGCTTATCTGATTGTAGCTTATCTGATAAATCTGTGACTAGCTTGATTACATAGGTGTTACCATTTATTTCCCTGGATATTTCTGTCAACAAATATCTATTTAATTTTGAATCAAGGAAGAACAATTTTCTAATAATACAAATTATGCATCATCTTAAAGTCAGCATTTATTTTTCTTCCATGGATAGAGCTATGTCAAAACTAACATTTAAAAGTTAATACAAATAATAAATATTTCTGCCTATAGTATCACCCATTGGTGGAATGGATTAAGCCATAGTGGATAATTTTTTCAGTTTTATGCTAAATAAAAAGGAGAATATAAGGAATATTTATACTAGGATGAGGCATAATTTTATGATGTTATTAATAGGATCATTTTATTCTCCAAAAATAAAGACTAATAAATTTATAGTTCTCCCAAGGGAAGTAAATTTTATGAGCCTAGGCATGCTGACACCAACAGGAGAAAAAAGAACAAACATAAAAATAATGGCTACATATAAGAAAGAAGGAAATTTGCTTCTTAATTTCTTTCTTTTTCTAAATTTTTTATTGAAGGATAATTGTTTTACAGAATTTTGTGGTTTTCTGTCATACATTAACAAGAATCAGTCATCAGTTCAGTTCAGTTCAGTCGCTCAATCGTGTCCGACTCTTTGTGACCCCATGAATCGCAGCATGCCAGGCCTCCCTGTCCATCACCAACTCCAGAGTTCACTCAAACTCACGTTCATTGAGTCAGTGATGCAATCCAGCCATCTCATTCTCTGTCGCCCCCTTCTCCTCCTGCCCCCAATCCCTCCCAGCATCAGCGTCTTTTCCAATGAGTCAACTCTTCACATGAGGTGGCCAAAGTACTGGAGTTTCAGCTTTAGCATCATTCCCTCCAAAGAAATCCCAGGGCTGGTCTCTTTCAGAATGGACTGGTTGGATCTCCTTGCAGTCCAAGGGACTCTCAAGAGGCTTCTCCAATGCCACAGTTCAAAAGCATCAATTCTTTGGCGCTCAGCTTTCTTCACAGTGCATCTCTCACATCCATACATGACCACTGCAAAAATCATAGCCTTGACTAGATGGACCTTTGTTGGCAAAGTAATGTCTCTGCTTTTGAATATGCTATCTAGGTTGGTCATAACTTTCCTTCCAAGGAGTAAGCATCTTTTAATTTCATGGCTGCAGTCACCATCTGCAGTGATTTTGGAGCCCAAAAAAATAAAGTCTGACACTGTTTCCACATCTATTTCCCACGAAGTGATGGGACCAGATGCCATGATCTATGTTTTCTGAATGTTAAGCTTTAAGACAACTTTTTCACTCTCCTCTTTCACTTTGATCTAGAGGCTCTTTAGTTTCTCTTCACTTTCTGCCATAAGGGTGGGCTCATCTGCATATCTCAGGTTCTTGATATTTCTCCAAGCAATCTTTATTCCAACCTGTGCTTCTTCCAGCCCAGCGTTTCTCATGATGCACTCTGAATAGAAGTTAAATAAGCAGGGTGACAGTATAGAGCCTTGACGCACTCCTTTTCCTATTGGGAACCAGTCTGTTGTTCCATGTCCAGTTCTAACTGTTGCTTCCTGAACCTGCATACAGGTTTCTCAAAAGGCAGGTCAGGTGTTCTGGTATTCCCATCTCTTTCAGAATTTTCCACAGTTTACTGTGATCCACACAGTCAAAGGCTTTGGCATAATCAATAAAACAGAAATAGATGATTTCTGGAACTCTCTTGCTTTTTCGATGATCCAGCAGATTTTGGCAATTTGATCTCTGGTTCCTCTGCCTTTTCTAAAACCAGCTTGAACATCTGGAAGTTCACAGTTCACGTAATGCTGAAGCCTAGCTTGGAGAATTTTGAGCATACTTTACTAGCGTGTGAGATGAGTGCAATTGTGCAGCAGTTTGAGTATTCTTTGGCATTGCCTTTCTTTGGGATGGGAATGAAAACTGACCTTTTCCAGTCCTGTGGCCACTGCTGTTTTCCAAATTTGCTGGCATAATGAGTGCAGCACTTTCACAGCATCATCCTTCAGGATTTGAAATAGCTCCACTGGAATTCCATCACCTTCCACTAGCTTTGTTCATAGTGATGCTTTCTAAGGCCCACTTGACTTCACATTCCATGATATCTGGCTCTAGGTGAGTGATCACACCATCATGATTATCTGGATCGTGAAGATCTTTTTTGTACAGTTCTTCTGTGTATTCTTGCCACCTCTTCTTAATATCTTCTGCTTCTGTTAGATCCATACCATTTCTGTCTTTATTGTGCCCATCTTTGCATGAAATATTCCTTTGGTATTTCTAATTATCCTGAAGAGATCTCTAGTCTTTCCCATTCTGTTTTTTTTCCTCTATTTCTTTGCATTGATCGCTGAGGAAGGCTTTCTTATCTCTTCTTGCTATTCTTTGGAACTCTGCATTCAGATGCTTATATCTTTCCTTTTCTCCTTTGCTTTTGGCTTCTTTTCTTTTCACAGCTATTTGGAAGGCCTCCTCAGATAGCCATTTTGCTTTTTTTGCATTTCTTTTCCATGGGGATGGTCTTGATCCCTGTCTCCGGTACAGTGTCACGAACCTCCGTCCATACTTCATCAGGCACTCTATCTATCAGATCTTGTCCCTTAAATCTATTTCTCACTTCCACTGTATAATCATAAGGGATTTGATTTGGGTCATACCTGTATGGTCTAGTGGTTTTCCCTACTTCCTTCAATTTAAGTCTGAATTTGACAATAAGGAGTTCATGATCTGAGTCACAGTCAGCTCCTGGTCTTGTTTTTGTTGACTGTATAGAGCTTCTTCATCTTTGGCTGCAAAGAATATAATCGATCTGATTTCTGTGTTGACCATCTGGTGATGTCCATGTGTAGTCTTCTGTTGTGTTGTAGGAAGAGGGTATTTGCTATTACCAGTGCATTTTCTTGGCAAAACTCTATTAGTCTTTGCCCTGTTTCATTCCGTATCCAAGGCCAAATTTTCCTGTTACTCCAGGTGTTTCTTGACTTCCTACTTTTGCATTCCAGTCCCCTATAATGAAAAGGACATCTTTTTGGGTGTTAGTTCTAAAAGGTCTTGAAGGTCTTCATAGAATCATTCCACTTCAGCTTCTTCAGCGTTACTGGTTGGGGCATAGACTAGGATTGCTGTGATACTGAATAGTTTGCCTTGGAAACGAACAGAGATCATTCTGTCATTTTTGAGATTGCATCCAAGTACTGCATTTCGGACTCTTTTCTTGACCATCATGGCTACTCCATTTGTTCTGAGGGATTTCTGTCCGCAGTCATAGATATAATGGTCATCTGAGTTAAATTCACCCATTCCAGTCCATTTTAGTTCTCTGATTCCTATAATGTTGACATTCACTCTTGCCATCTCTTGTTTGACCACTTCCAATTTGCCTTGATTCATGGACCTGACATTCCAGGTTCCTATGCAATATTGCTCTTTATAGCATCGGACCTTACTTCTATCACCAGTCACATCCACAACAGGGTATTGCTTTTGCTTTGGCTCCATCCCTTCATTCTTTCCGGAGTTATTTCTCCACTGATCTCCAGCAGCATACTGGGCACCTACTGACCTGGGGAGTTCCTCTTTAAGTATCCTATCATTTTGCCTTTTCATACTGTTCATGGGATTCTCAAGGCAAAAATACTGAAGTGGTTTGCCATTCCCTTCTCCAGTGGACCACATTGTGTCAGACCTCGCCACCATGCCCGCCCGTCTTGGGTGGCCCCACAGGGCATGGCTTAGTTTCATTTAGTTAGACAAGGCTGTGGTCCTAATGTGATTAGATTGACTAGTTTTTATGATTATGGTTTCATTGTGTCTGCCCTCTGATGCCCTCTTGCAACACCTACCATCTTACTTTGGTTTCTCTTACCTTGGACATGGGGTATCAGGGCTGCTCCAGCAAAGCGCAGCCATTGCTCCTTACCTTGGACAAGTGGTGTCTCCTCACCGCCGCCCCTCCTGACCTTGAACGTGAATAGCTCCTCTAGGCCCTCCTGTGCCCATGCAGCCACCGCTCCTTGGATGTGGGGCTGCTTCTCCCAGCCGCTGCCCCTGGCCTGAGGCAGAGGTAGCTTCTCTGGACTGCTCCTGCTGCTGTCACAGCCTGGCACTCTTGGCCACTGCCCCTGACCTTGGACGCGGCGTAGCTCCTCTGGGCTGCCGCCCCTGACATCGGACGCAGGGTAGCTCCTCTCGGCTGCCGCCCCTGACCTCGGACGTGGGGTAGCTCCTCTCGGCCGCACTCTGCGCACGGTCTCAGCAGCCGTGCTTTGCGCGCCGTCACAGCCGCCCAGAATCAGTCATAGGTACACCCAAGTCCCCTCCTTCCCAAACCTCCATCCTATCTGCCTTCCCATCACACCCTTCAGTCTGTCGCAGAGCCCCCATTTGAGTTCCCTGAGCCATACAGCAAATTTCCATTGGCTATCTATTTTACATATGGTATTGTAAATTTCCATATTACTCTCTTCATACATCTCCCCTTCTCCCTGCTCCCCTCCCTCCATGTCCATAGGTCTGTTCTCTACGTCTCTTCCTCCTTAATTTCTTTCTAAATATTTAAAGGTAATAAAAAGATTAATCCATGATCCTAAGAACTTCTCAAAGCTAAATCTATGGAATTTTATATTGTGAGAAAACACATATAAGAACAAATCCAGATGTACTCTGGTATCTGTTCAAACATCTTTGTGTAGAAAAGAAAGAAGTGGATACCTTGTTTTCCTTACCACATGCTCAAAAAGCATACATTTTCATTACATGCCCCAATCAGAGTGAAGATAAGATCAGTCACTGAACCAAAAGAACACTTCTATAAAATCCACTTGAAGTTCAAAGAGAAATCACTAATTATTGACTTAGCCCAAAATTAGGGACTTCAACTGAAAATCACCCAGGGCAGACACTCTGGTTATTCTGTTGCCAAGTCATATCTGACCCTTCATGACCCCATGAAGCATGCCAGCCTTCCCTGTTCCTTACCATCTCTCGGGGTTTTCACAAGTTCATGTCCACTGAATCAGTGTTGCCATCCAACCGTCTCATCCTCTGTTGCCCTCTTCTCCTTCTACTGATATAGTAACAATATGCCACTCGGTAGCACTACTTTCTCCCAACCGTAGACCCAAAGGCAGGACTTTCCCATCATGAGGAGCATGACTGTATTTGGAATAATGCCTGGATAAAGATTTCTATACATGTAACAAGTCTAAAATAGACTTTCCAGGTGTTCAAGAGGTTGAACTAGTTCCCCATATGATACAATCTATGAAAATGCAAATGCCAAAAAGAAATGAAAAGAAAATATTTCCAGAACAGAGAACTTGATTTCATGATAGCTTTCCACATAACTACATTATTTTAATAAACTTCCACTCAAAGTGTACTTTGAACCTTATCATCTTTATTCTAGATATTAGAGTTTTCCCTAAATAAGAGGGAAATTTCTAACAGATTAACCCTGGTTACCAAGAATGAAAAGAACATTCAACAGATCATAATTGATTTCATTACTTATGGAGAAAACATCATTGCTTACATTTCACCTACTGTCAAAGCATTGTAACCCACTTCTCCAAAGCCTGAAGAGAAGTATGTGTAGATATTTGTAAAAAGCAACATTAGAAGTGCTGGCTTCCCTCTTCTTTTCCTAACACATTTTCAGAGATGACCTCTAGCATCTAGACAGTCTCTGATGGGTCAGGAGAACATTTCAGTATCGCTAAGAGTCTGTTTAGAAATTGGGATGCATTTGCTGTAAGCTTAGAGATGATGATCTTAAATAAAGAATCACTTACTTTATTTCCTAAATTTCTCTGACTCCCACTGATGTGATTTCATTTTGAAAACAATTCATGTCAAAGTTCCAGGAAAACAGTTTTTGTAAATTTTCTGAAACCAAGGGCAACCTTTACATAACTATGAAAAAGATCTACATCATAGGGCTATGCTTGTCAATGTGCATGTGGTATGTATACATGAATTGAGATCTCCAATTGACAGCTGTATTAAAATGTGAATCTGTATCTTTTCTATATGGAATCACAGAATATTGACACCATTTGTTTTAAACAAACAATCCACTGCCAGCAATTATTTATGTTTGTAAATGCCTGGAAAGACAGGGACTGCCAGAGTTTCAGTCAAGATGGCAGAGTAGAAGGGTGTGCACTCATCTCCTGCAAGAGCACCAAAATTACCACTAGCTGTTGAACTCTCATTGACAGGAGGATGCTGGAACCCACCAAAAAAAGATGCCCCATGTCCAAAGACAAAGAAGAAGCTTCAGCAGGACAGCAGGAGGGGCGTAATCACAAATCAAATCCCATATCATTTGGGTGGGTGACCCACAAACTGGAGAATGATAATACCAAAGAAGTTTTCCCACTGTGTGAAAGTTCTGAACCCCACATCAGGTTTCCCAGCCTGGGAATCCAACAAAGGGACTGGGATTTCCCAGGGGATCTGACCTTGAAGACCAACAGGACTTGATTATAAAACTTTCACAAGACTGGGGGAACCAGAGACTCCAGTCTTAAAGAACACAAGCTAACCCTTGTGCATACCAAGACCCAGAGGAAAGGAGCAGTGAGCCCACAGGAGAGTGAACCAAAGCTACCTGATAGTGTTGGAGGGTCTCCTAAGGAGATGTGGGCTCACCACAGGGAAGGGGACACTAGCAACAGCAGTATGGGAAGGTCTCCCTTAGCATAAGCTCTCTTTGAAGCACCATTAACCCTACCAAAGACTCAAGGACTGGGTCGCCTCAGAACAAACTAACAGGGAGGGTGCACAACCCCACCCATCAGCAGATAATTGGATTAAAGCTTTACTGAGTAAGGCCCTGCCCACCAGAGCAAGACACAATTTTTCCTACCACCAATCCCTCCCATCAGGAAGCATACACAAGCCTCTTAGTCTATCCATCAGAGGGGCAGACAGAAGAAGCAAAAAGAATTACAGTTCCACAGTGGCTAAAACAAAAACCACATTCTAGAAAGTCAATCAGGATGAAAAAGCAGAAAATAACATCTGTCCCAGATGAAGGGACAAGATCAAACCGCAGAAAAAAACTAAATGAAGTAGAGATAGGAAACCTTCCAGAAAAAGAATTCAGAATGATATGGAAGATGATTCAGGATCTCAGGAAAAGAATGGAGGCAAAGATTTAAAAGATGCAAGAAATGTTTACCAAAAACCTAAAAACCTAAAGAAGAAACAAGCAAAGATGAATAATATACTAGAAGGAATCACTAGCAGAATAACTGGGGCAGAAGAACAGAGAAATGATCTAGAGGACAGAATGGTGGAAATCACTGCCACAGAACAGAATATAGAAAAAGAATGAAAAGAAACGAAGACAGCCTAAGAGACCTCTGAGACAACATTAAACACACCAACATTCACATTATAGAGGTCCCAGAATGAGAAGAGAGAGAGAAAGGACCTGAAAATAATATTTGAAGAGATAATAGCTGAAAACTCCTCTAACATGGAAAATGAAATAGTCAACCAAATCTGAAAAGCACACAGAGTCCCAGGTGGGACAAACCCAAGGAGGAACACACTGAGACACAGAATAAACAAACTGACAAAAATTAAAGACAAAAATAAAATATTAAAACAATAAGGCAAAAATGACAAATTACATAAAAGTGAACTTCCATCAGAAGATATTAAGAAGAGGTGGCAAGAATACACAGAACTGTACAAAAAAGATCTTCATGACCCAGTTAATCACAATGGTGTGATCATTCACCTACAGCCAGACATCCTGGAATGCAAAGTCAAGTGGGCCGTAGGAAGCATATGAATAAAGCTAGTGGAGGTGATGGAATTCCAGTCGAGCTACTTCAAACCCTAAAAGATGATGCTATGAAACTGCTGCACTCAATATGCCACCAAATTTGGAAAACTCAGCAGTGGCCACAGGACTGGAAAAGGTCAGTTTTCATTCCAATCCCAAAGAACGGCAATGTTAAAGAATGCTCAGACTATCGCACAACTGCACTCATCTCACATGCTAGTAAAATAATGCTCAAAATTCTTCAAGCCAGGGTTCAACAATACGTAAACTGTGAACTTCCAGATGTTCAAGCTGGTTTTAGAAAAGGTAGAGGAACCAGAGATCAAATTGGCAACATCCACTGGATCATTGAAAAAGCAAGAGAGTTCCAGAAAAACATCTATTTCTGCTTTATTGACTATGCCAAAGCTTTTTACTGTGTGGATCACAATAAACTGTGGAAAATTCTGGAAGAGATGAGAATACCAGACCACCTGACCTGCCTCTTCAGAACTCTGTATGCAGGCCAGGAAGCAACAGTTAGAACTGGACATGGAACAACAGACTGGTTCCAAATAGGAAAAGGAGTATGTCAAGGCTGTATATTGTCACCCTGCTTATTTAATTTATATGCAGAGTACTTCATGAGAAATGCTGGGCTGGATGAAGCACAGGCTGAAATCAAGATTGCCGGGAGAAATATCAATAACTTCAGATATGCAGATGACACCACCCTTATGGCAGAAATTGAAGAGGAACTAAAGAGCCTCTTGATGAAAGTGAAAGTGGAGAGTGAAAAGGTTGGCTTAAAGCTCAACATTCAGAAAACTAAGATCATGGCATCTGGTCCCATCACTTCATGGCAAATAGATGGGAAAACAGTGGAAACAGTGGCAGACTTTATCTTTTTGGGCTTCAAAATCACTGCAGATGGTGATCACAGCCATGAAATTAAAAAACGCTTGCTGCCTTGAAGAAAAGCTATGACCAACCTAGACATCATATTAAAAAGCATAGACATTAATTTGCCTACAAAGGTCTGTCTAGTCAAAGTTACGGTGTTTTTCGAGACTTGATTGTAAAGAAAGCTGAGCGCCAAAGAATTGATGCTTTTGAATTTTGGTGTTGGAGAAGACTCTTGAGAGTCCTTTGGACTACAAGGAGATCCAACCAGTCCATCATAAAGGAGATCAGTCCTGAGTGTTCATTGGAAGGTCTGATGTTGAAGCTGAAACTCTAAAATTTTGGCCACCTGATGCAAAGAGCTGACTCATTTGAAAAGACCCTGATGCAGGGAAAGATTGAAGGCGGAGAAGGGGACAACAGAGGATGAGATGGTTGGATGGCATCACTGGCTCAGTAGACATGAGTTTCAGCAAGCTCTGGGAGTTGGCAATGGACAGGGAGGCCTGATGTGCTGCACTCCATGGGGTCGTGAAGGGTCGGACATGACTGAGAGACTGAACTGAGCTGATGTGAACTCCCATTAGTCTATAAGCTGATTTCTTAACAGAAATTCTACAAGGAAATGGCCTGATATATTTAAAGTAATAAAAAGGAAGAAAGTAAAACCAAGAATACTCCACCCAGCAAGACTCTTGTTTAAGATTTGATGGAGAAATCAAAAGCTATCCAGACAAGCAAAAGTTCAGAGAATTTAGAACCACCAAACCAGCTTCACAATAAATGCTAAAGGAACTTCTGTAGGCAGGAAATTCAAAAGAAAGAAAAGACTTACACAAAATAAACCCAAAGCAATTAAGAAAATGGTAATAGGATCACATATATTGATAACTACATTAAATATAAATGGATTAAACGCACCAAAAAAGACAGAGACTGGCTGAGCAGATGAGAACATGTTGCTTGGATGCATTTCCACTTACCATGTTACTCTGCTTGATCCCCCCCAAATTGTATATGATTCTTGTATATTATTAAGTTAGTCATGTTCCCTTTATGACTTGCAATTTTAATTATCTTTTTTTTTGGGGGGGTATGGCTATTGATTTATTTGACAAACATCTTTTATTGTTGTGATTATGTAACCATTACTCACATAATACCATTGTATCATGATTGGTCAACAGAAAAATAATAGAAATCTGTATCATCAAAACTGCTATTTAATACAAAAACCTGTAATCACTTTTTAAAATCCAGGTGCATATCAGAATTATCTTGGAATTTTTTTGAAAAATATAAATACCCAGGTGTTGCTTTTTTTCCTCCAGAACTCCAGATGTTTCTAATAAGCAACCATGTTTAAAAACAATTGAACTATATGGTGATCTTTTAATTTTACCTAGCTTATTTCACTCTTTCTATTTCATATTCAGTACTCCCATTCCATTTATTTGTTTTCCAATTTCTCCATCTTTTTTATTGATGTTCTTTCTCAACCCCTTATCAAGCATAGTAGAAAAACTTGTGTATACATATATATAAATAATATGTATAATATATGTATTTTAGAAAACTGAACAATTCTTGCCTAACTAAAAAAATTTATGACATTTTGATTCCACTTGTTTGACTTAGTATGAATAGAATGCTATATGTCTAATTTTTTAAAATAGACATGCAACAAGTAACAGAAGTTTACTGTATAGCACAGGGAACTATAGTTGATATCTTACAATAACCTTTAATGGAAAATAATTTCAAAAATAATGTATATGTATAACTGAATCATCTTGCTGTGCATCTGAAACATTGTAAGTCAACAATGTTTATATATAATATATATAAATGTTTATATATATTTATATATATATACACACACACAAATATGCATATATATAAAGAAAAAAGTTAAAAATAAACACTTCATAAAAAGAAAGAGGTCCAACAGTCTAACACCACAGTACTAACAATGACATCCCTCTTGTGTGGGTGTCAGGTGTTGGGAAATTACCTTACATGATTTTTCCTAATCACTTTGCTCTCAGATGCTCTTGGATGGTCTTTTGCACATCTTTTCAGCCCAGCAAGTTTATATCACTACTTCCTTGTTTCCAAGTTTAATAATGGAATCTCTCTTTATCCTTCTCATTTAGACACATTATCTTTATTTGGGGGGAAAAATAACTTTCTAATTATCTATTTAACAATGGGCCACATCACAATAACCTTTGCACATGATGACTTTAACTGGGGCACTTTTTTTGCATGCAGTATAATTAAGGATTTATTTGAAATACCTTATGTTATAAACTGAAATAAACCTGGAAAACTACAAAAAAAGAAAAAAAGAATAAGAAGAAAGACAGGAACTGTTTGTCTCAATGCTGGGGACCACAACTTACAACCAGTAGATGATCAGTAAATGCTTGATGAGTGAAAAGGCCCCCGATTCTTACCTGTTAGAACCTGAGGCCAAGAGAAGTGGCTGTCACAGCTCTTCCAAAGCTCTGTTCCAGCAGAACCAGAACGTCTAACATCTCCACCTATATCCCAACTCCTTGTCCAATAATAGTTTTTAAATGTCTACGTATGTTTAAAAATGGTTGAATTCCTCATTTTTTCTTAATGGCCTTTAGTTTGTAAGGCAAAACTATTAGGTACCAAATATTTAACCCACATAAGCACAATTTGCCTTCAATGCTCAGCTAAACCCCAGGGAAATGTATTACATGTCTGACGGTTTCATTTCCTTGATTGACAGACACAGAACTTGGAAGCTTGGATAGTCTGGTTCTAGGAACCAGAGCTTCCAAAGTATCAATACATGTGGTTTTCTCTTCATGTGATCACAAACCAGCAATAAAGTCCACCATAAATAATCTACTGTAAATTTTACTTTGACAATAAACTATAGGAAAGAGTTCAACTGAATATACCACTGAAGGAGTAAATAATTGATGGCCCTGATGCCTTCTGGGAAAAGCAGGCCTATAATCTTTGCAGTATAATACTTATTTGGGCTTCTATTTTCCTGAAAGAATGAGATTCTGCTAAGAGATAGAGGAAGGGGAGGAAGACAAGCACCAGTGTGCCAACTGCTCTACGATTAGTGACTTTGAAGATTTAAACTTGATCCCAAATCCTTGAATAATAAATAAATCAACATCTGGAGAAGCCTACAGGTCTTGAACATGAAGAACCTGGTTAATTGTGGTCATGAGCACCCAGAGGCTGAAATAACAGAAATCCAGTCTCACTTAAGGCTCCCAACTTGATGACCATAGTTTTTACATTACCTGAAAAAGTGGAACAACTTCACAGCCATAATAGTATGGACTTCTCCAAATACTTCCTCACTACAGCTTCATAATAAAATGAGATCTGTATGGGCCTTTGTAGTTAACCATTCTATGCTTGGCTCACTGCCTGGACCAAACAATATGTTTTGAATACATCTACACGAGATGCTTCCCTGAATAGCTTGCATTAATCCTCACAAGAGTCTTGTGAAACAGGAAGGGCATGTGAAATTACTCCCATTTCACAAGAAAGGAAGTTCCCAGATAGCATTTCCTCATCATCAGTAAGGTTCACTAGTCACTGACCATGAGCTAAGTGTTGTGAGTCTATTAATAAGCTTATTTCTAACACAGTCAAAAAGTGTATTAATAGAATCCCCATTTAGAGATAAGAAAACAGACACAAAGAAATTAAGTAACTAGCACATAAGAATTGCATTAATATAACTATAACCTGCTATTACCATTTGTAACTAGCACCAGGACTGAACCCAGGCAGCTGACTTCAGGCAGAGTCACACTTTTAAACCAAGACAGACCACATCCTGCCTTGAGATTTGCCTGCCCAGTAGGATCCATCTGCTTTGGCCTTGGTCACATGGTGAGTTCATGACCAGCCCAAGGCTACTCCTGTCCTCCCTCCAGTCCACATACCTGCTTCAACAAGTCCTGTCAATCATCGCCTACAAAAACTAAGCTGCCCTGGGCCTCAGCACAATTCCAACCAACTGAACAGAGGGGCATGTACACTGATGAACTAACGCTTCATAGAAACCCAGGTCAGAAGCCTACCTTCAGAAGCAAAACAAGTCAAAGGCCTCAAGGTCGAAGAAAAAACCCACGGAGAAACCTCCAGGGACACTCATATTGGGAAGCTTACCACTGAAGATCCATGTGCTATGTACTATAAAGGGTCTTACATGTCACCAAGTGCCCACTGTAAAACTATAAAGTTAGTTTCTTTGAAAAAGATGCTTCAGTTCAGTTCAGTCGCTCAGTCGTGTCCAACTCTTTGCGACCCCATGAATCACAGCACGCCAGGCCTCCCTGTCCATCATCAACTCCTGGAGTTCACTCAGACTCACGTCCATCAAGTCACTGATGCCATCCAGCCATCTCATTCTCTGTCATCCCCTTCTTTTCCTGCCCCCAATCCCTCCCAGCATCAGAGTCTTTTCCAATGAGTCAACTCTTAGCATGAGGTAGCCAAAGTACTGGAGTTTCAGCTTTAGCATTATTACTTCCAAAGAAATCCCAGGGCTGATCTCCTTTAGAATGGACTGGTTGGATCTCCTTGCAGTCCAAGGGACTCTCAAGAGTCTTCTCCAACACCACAGTTCAAAGGCATCAATTATTCGGTGCTCAGCCTTCTTCACAGTCCAACTCTCACATCCATACATGACCACAGGGAAAACCATAACCTTGACTAGACAAACCTTTGTTGGCAAAGTAATGTCTCTACCAATTTGGTATTTTAATGAATTTTTATGTAAACCTCAATGCATGGGCATATGTCAGAGCTCTGTGATTCCAGAAATGGATGGGAAAAGAAAGAAACACACAGCCTGTCTTTTGCATATTCATTGTAAGAAGGTCCTATCTAGACAACAGCCTAACTTAACACTATATGACACAGCCAGCTTTTAGGAACTGGTCAACATTAAAACATGTTTGCATCTAACATAGGATATTTTATATGCCACATAACAAATGGGTTTCTAAATCATTCTGTAAAGTGAGCATTTATCTTTACACACACAGTAAAATTGGAATAAAAATGTATATGCCCCTATATTCAGATCAGTAAATTTTTTTGTAGAAAATAGATTAATATGCACAGTGATTATCTTCTAAGTTTCTCATCCATTTTCAAAGATCAAATGTAATCAGGAACTAAATGCGTTAATAAGACATACTTACTGAGAAACTTGGTGTCTGACTTACCTATTGGATTTCTATCGAAGAACAGCATTGGCGCTCTGAAAATGGACTCCAACATTTTGTTGTGCAAAGTTTGTGAAGAATTAACAAGGACGTACAATATCAACAAAGATCTTGTGATGCCAAAAAGGATGATACCTATGGTTAGAACTGAAATAAAATAACATCACTTAGCAAAAGATCTCTGCCTTTCCTTCAGTTATGTGAAAGCATGGCAGACAGCTTACAAAAATGTTATGCGCTTTATTCTATAAATATAATTTATATATAAATTCACCTATAGACTATAGAATAAATATATAATGGATTCTATGAGAGTTTAATACATTCACTAGGTATATTTACAAAGAAGAATATAAAAATAAGTATGGTTCTCTTATTAAATAGAAACAACATGAGAAAAAAAATCAGGTGTAAAATACAAATTCAGATTTTCCTAATCCAATTACAAATACTAATAAAAATTCAGAAGAAAGAAAATGATAAAAAGTACTATCTTCCTTTTGCCATATTTCAAATCTCATTCTTTACAACATGTCCCATAATCTAAAATTGAGAAATATTTTGATACCATCATGAATTAAAAGGGAATAAGAGAGATGAGTTACCATTTCCTCATAAACGGTAAATGTATATGGAAATTTACTTCCATGTAAAGTAACTATTTCCATGCCCAAGCAGCTTTAAAGACTATAAAAAGATCATATTAAGTTGCAAGCAGACAATCTCTTCAATAATTGAATTGCAAGAAAACATGTACTATATTTTACCATGAGATAATTAATCAAAATGAGCAAGTAATCTCTCACTAAGTGTTTTATAGAAACACAAAGCATGGGGGTGGTCCTAAGATGGTAGAGGAATAGGACAGAGAGACTACTTTCTCCCCCACAAATTCATCAAAAGATCATTTGAATGCTGAGCAAATCCCACAAAATAACTTTTGAATGCTGGCAGAGGACACCAGCCACCCAGAAAGGCAGCCCATTGTCTTCGAAAGGAGGTAGGACAAAATATAAAAGATAAAGAAACAAAAGAGGTAGGGAACAGAGACCCATCCTGGGGAGGGAGTTGTGAATGAGGAGAAGTTTCCAAATGCCAGGAAACCCTCTCACCAGCGGGTAGGTGGGGAGTTTTGGAATCTCAGGGGGAAACATAACTGGGAGGAAAATAAATAAATAAAACACACAGACTAACCACAACTCCCAGCAGAGAAGTAGCCCAGATGCTTGCATCTGCCACTAGAAAACAGGGGCTGAACAGGGAGGCACAGGCTGCATTGTTTATGGTAAGGACCAGGCCTGAATGCCCTGAGGACAATCTGAGGGAGCTAACGTGAGACAGCAACCCAAACTGTGGGATCACCAGAGAGAAAAAAAGAAAGAGAGAGAGAGAACTTTCCCGTGAAAAGGTCTAACCTAAGGCACTGCCAGGCCCACTCACAGAACAAAGGACTGAGTGAATACCAGAGGAGAGCTAGCCGGTTGCGGACCAGCCCATCCCCTACCAGAGGCAGAGAGGCAGGCGGGTGACAGCCAGAGCTGGAAAGGGGCAATCTAGGCCCCAGAGACAGCATCCTCCACCAAACTGTGAGCAGGCTCCCAGTTGCTAACCAAATGTTCCTGGGATCCTGGACGGTTGACATCCAACAAGAGGGTCACAGCCAGAGATCAGCTCCCCAGAGGAGACACATGGCACACGTGGGACGGTGCTCCCACTATGCTCCCAGGAAACCAAGCGGCTGGGACCGGGGAGGTGATAAGACGCACTGCACACCTGAGGAGTGTGCTCAACAAGCACCTTGTCACCTGAGCTGCTCGGACCTGGGAAGGGCACAAAACGCAGGCCCAACCAAGTATTTGCCTTTCTGGAGTACCCAAGAACTTGAACCTGAGCAGCTTAGACCTGGGAAGTGCATGCTACCCAGGGCCTGCTTTAGACAGTTCCCCTGCAGAGCAACCTGGAGCCTGAGCAGTGTAGACAGGGAAAGCACAGGCGCTATGAATGGGGGCAAACCCAGTGTGGTCCAGACAATGCGAGCACTCCCCAAACACGCCAGTGATATTTGTTTGCAGTGTTCCTCCCTCCCCACAGCACAACTGAACAAGTCAGCCTAAGTAAGTGACCACCTTTGCCCCCTTGTGTCAGGGCGGAAATTAGACACTGAAGAGACTCGCAAACAAAAGCCGCCAAAATAAACAGAGGGAACCGCTTTGAAAGTGACAGGTGCAACAGATTAAAACCCTGTAGTTAGCACAGACTACATTGGAAGAGGCCTATAGACCTCGAGAAGTATAAGCTGGAACAAGGAATTATCTGAAACTGAACTGACACATCACTGCCTGCAATAGCTCCAGAGAAATTACTAGATATATTTTACTATTATCATTTTTTAATTTTTTTTATTTTAACTACTTTATTACTCCATTAATCTTCATTTTTATAACCTACTTTTATCTTGCAAAAAAAGAACCTATGTTTAAAGCAAATTTCATATATGCTTTTTATAATTTTTGTGATTTTGTTTTTTTTTTAATATTGTATTTTTGAGAGTTTAACCTCTACCCTTGATTTTCAACCTTTGCTTTTGGGTATTTGTTACCAATTTTGTACCTTTAAGAATCCAATCTTCAGTACCCATTTTTACTTAGGAGTGTGATTACTGGCTTGATTGCCCTCTCCCTCTTTTGACTCTCCTTGTTCTTTCCCAGGTCACCTCTATCTCCTCCCTCCCACCTCTTCTCTACCCAACTCTGTGAATCTCTTTGGGTATTCCGAGCTGTGGAGAACACTTAGGGAAATGATCACTGGCTAGATCTGTCTCTTGCCTTTTGACACCCCATGTTCTCTTCTTGGTCACCTCTATCTCCTTCCTCCTTCTTCTTTTCTCTATGTAACTCCGTGAACCTCTCTGGATGTTCCAGGCTGTGGACAGCACATAGGAATTTGATTACTGGCTAGATTTCTCTCTCCCCTTTTGATTCATCCTCTTCTCCTCCTGGTCACCTCTATCTCCTTCCTCCCTCTTCTCTTCTCCATGTAACTTTGTGAACCTCTCTGGGTGTCCCTCACTGTAGAGAATCTTTTCTCTTTTAACCTATATGTTTTAGTATTGGTGCTATATTGATGAAGAAGTCTTCAGGCCACTGTAGAATAAGACTGAAAGCCAGAGACAGGAGGCTTAAATCCAAAACCTGAGAACACCAGAAAACTCCTGACTCCAGGGAACATTAATGAACAAGAGCTCATCCAAAAGCCTTCATAACTACAATGAAACCAAGCTCCACCCAAAAGCCAACAAGTTCCAGAGCAAGACATACCAAGCTAATTCTCCAGCAACACAGGAACATAGCACTGAGCATTAAAATACAGGCTTCCCAAAGTCACACCAAACCCATAGACACCTCAAAACTCACTACTGGACACTTCATTGCACTCCAGAGAGAAAAGATCCAGCTCCACCCACCAGAACACTGATGCAAGCTTCCCTAACCAGGAAACCTTGACAAGCCACTCGTCCAACCACACTCACAGGGAGGAACCTCCACAATAAAGAAGAACCACAAACTTCCAGCATACAGAAAGGCCACCCCAAACACAGCCATCTAAACAAGATGAAAAGGCAGAGAAATATTCAGCAGGTAAAGGAATATGATAAATGCCTAACAAATCAAACAAAAGAGGAGGAGATAGGGAGTCTACCTGAAAATGAATTCAGAATAATGATAGGGAAAATGATCCAAAATCTTGTGAACAAAATAGAGTTACAGATATATAGTCTGGAGACAAGGATTGAGAAGATGCACAAAATGTTTAACAAGGACCTAGAAGAAATAAAAAAGAGTCAATCAATAATGAAGAACGCAATAACTGAGATCAAAAGCACTCTGGACGGAGCCAACAGTAGAATAACTGAGGCAGAAGATAGGATAAGTGAGGTGGAAGATAGAATGGTGGAAATAAAGGAAGCAGAGAGGGAAAAAGAATTAAAAGAAATGAGGACAACCTCAGAGACCCCTGGGACAATGTCACATGCCCCAAAATTCAAATCATAGGAGTCCCAGAAGAAGAAGACAAAACGAAAGTCCATGAGAAAATACTTGAGGAGATAATAGTTGAAAACTTCCCTAAAATGGAGAATGAAATAGCCACCAAAGTTCAAGAAACCCAGAGAGTCCCAAACAGGGTAAACCTAAGGTGAAATACCCCAGACACATATTAATAAAATTAACCAATATCTAACAAAAAGAACAATTATTAAAAGCATCAAGGAGAAAACAACAAATAACACACAAGGGGATTCCCATAAGGATAACAGCTGATCTTTTAATAGAAACTCCTCAGGCCAGAAGGGAATGGCAGGACATACTTAAAGTAATGAAAAAGAAAAACCTACAACCCAGATTACTATACCCAGAAAGGATCTCCTTCATATATGAAGGAGAAATCAAAAGCTTTACAGACAAGCAAAAGCTGAGAGAATTCAGCACCACCAAACCAACTCTTTAACAAATGCTAAAGGATCTTCTCTAGACAGAAAACACAGAAAAGGTGTATAAATTCGAACCCCAAACAACAAAGTAAATGGCAATGGGATCATACTTCTCAATAATTACCTTAAATGTAAATGGGTTGAATGACCCAATCAAAAGACAAAGACTGGCTGAATGGATACAAAAGCAAGACCCCTACATATGCTGTCTACAAGAGACCCACCTCAAAACAAGGGACACATACAGACTGAAAATGTAGGGCTGGAAAAATATATTTCATGCAAATGGAGACCACAAGAAAGCAGGAGTAGCAATACTCACATCAGATAAAATAGACTTTGAAATAAAGACTGTGAAAAGAGACAAAGAAGGACACTACATAATGATTAAAGGATAAATCCAAGAGGAAGATATAACAATTATAAATATATATGCACCCAACATAGGAGCACCACAATATGTAAGGCAAATCCTAACAAGTATGAAAGTGGAAATTAATAGCAACACAATAATAATGGGAGACTTTACTACACCACTCACTTTAATACACCTATGGATAGATCAACTAAACAGAAAATTAGCAAGGAATCACAAACTTTAAATGATATAATGGACCAGTTAGACTTAATTGATATCTATAGGACATTTCACCCCAGAACAATGACTTTCACCTTTTTCTCAAGTGCACACAGACCCTTCTCCAGGATAGATCACATCCTGGGCCATAAATCTAGCCTTGGTAAATTCAAAAAAAAATCATTCTAAGTATCTTTTCTGATCACAAGATTAGATATCTGCAGTAAGATATCAACCACAGGAAAAAAAAATACTATTAAAAATACAAACATAAGGAGGCTAAACAACACGCTTCTGAATAACCAACAAATCAGAAGAAATCACAAAAGAAATCAAACTACACATAGAAACAAATGACAATGAAAACATGACAACCCAAAACCTTTGGGACTCAGTAAAATCAGTGCTAAAGGGAAGGTTCATAGCAATACAAGCTTACCTCAAGAAACAAGAGAAAAATCAAATAGCTAATCTAACTCAACAACTAAAGCAACTAGAAAAGGAAGAAATAAAGAACCCTAGGTTTAGTAGAAGGAAAGGAATCATAAAAATTAGGGCAGAAATTAATGAAAAAGAAACGAGACTATTGCAAAAATCAACAAAGCTAAAAGCTGGTTCTTTGAGATGATAAATAAAATAGACAAACCATTAGCCAGACTCATCCAGAAACAAAGGGAGAAGAATAAAATCAACTAAATTAGCAATGAAAATGGAGAAATCACAACAGACAACATAGAAATAAAAAGGATCATAAGAGACTGCTATAAGCAACTATATGCCCAAAAAATGGACAACTTGGAAGAAATGGATAAATTCTTAGAAAAGTATAACTTTCCAAAACTGAACCAGAAGAAATAGAAAATCTTAACAGACCCATCACAAGCATGGAAATCGAAACAGCAATCAGAAATCTTCTAGCAAACAGAAGCCCAGGACCAGATGGCTTCCAGGCTGAATTCTATCAAAATTTAGAGAAGAGCTAACACCTATCCTACTCAAACTCTTCCAGAAAATTGCAGAGGAAGGTAAACTCCCAAACTCATTCTGTGAGGTCACCATCACCCTAATACAAAAACCAGACAAAGATGCCACAAAAAGAGAAAACTACAGGCCAATATCACTGATAAACATAGATGCAAAAATCCTTAACAAAATTCTAGCAAACAAAGTCCAACAACATATTAAAAAAATCATACACCATGACCAGGTGGGCTTTACCCCAGGGATACAAGAATTCTTTAATATCCGCAAATCAATCAATGTGATACACCACATTAACAAATTGAAAAATAAAAGCCATATGATTATCTCAATAGATGCAGAGAAAGCCTTTGACAAAATTCAACATCCATTTATGGTAAAAACTCTCCGGAAAGCAGGCATAGAAGGAACATACCTCAACATAATAAAAGCTATATGTGGTAAACCCACAGCAAACATTATCTTCAATGGTGAAAACCTGACAACATTTCCCCTAAAGTCAGAAACAAGACAGGGGTGCCCACTCTCACCACTACTATTAAACACAGTTTTGGAAGTTTTGGCCACAGCACTCAGAGAAGAAAAAGAAATAAAAGGAATCCAGGTTGGAAAAGAAGAAGTAAAACTCTCACTGTTTGCAGATGACATGTTCCTCTACATAGAAAACCCTAAAGACATCACCAGAAAATTACAAGAGCTAATCAATGAATTAGTAAAGTTGAAGGATATAAAATTAACACATCTTGCATTCCTATACACTAACAATGAGAAAACAGAAAAAGAAATTAAAGAAACAATTCCATTCACTGTTGCAATGAAAAGAATAACATGCTATGCTATGCTAAGTCACTTCAGTCATTTCCGACTCTGTGCGACCCCATAGACGGCAGCCCACCAGGCTCCCCCGTCCCTGGGATTCTCCAGGCAAGAACACTGGAGCAGGTTGCCATTTCCTTCTCCAATGCATGAAAGTGAAAAGTGAAAGTGAAGTCGCTCAGTCGTGTCTGACTCTTAGCGACCCCATGGATTACAGCCTAACAGGCTCCTCCGTCCATGGGATTTTCCAAGCAAGAGGTACTGGAGTGGGGTGTCATTGCCTTCTCCGAAGAATAACATACTTAGGAATAAATCTACGTAAAGAAACAAAAGACCTATATATAGAAAACTACAAAACACTGATGAAAGAAATCAAAGATGACACAAATAGAGGGATAAATATACCATGTTAATGGATTGGAAGAATCAATGTAGTGAAAATGAGTATACTACCCAAAGCAATCTATGGATTCAATGCAATCCTGATCAAGCTATCAATGGTATTTTTCAGAGAACTAGAACAAATAATTTTACAATTTGTATGGAAATACAAAAAAATCTCAAATAGCCAAAGCAATCTTGACAAAGAAGAATGGGACTGGAGGAATCAACCTGCCTGACTTCAGACTATACTACAAAGCTACAATCATCAAGACAGTATGGTACTGGCACAAAGACAGAAATATAGATCAATGGAACAAAATAGAAAGCCCAGAAATGAATCCACGCACCTATGGACACCTTATCTTTGACAAAGGAGGCAAGAATATACAATGGCAAAAAGACAATCTCTTTAACAAGTTGTGCTGGGAAAACTGGTAAACCACTTGTATAAGAATGAATCAGAATACTTTCTAACACCATACACAAAAATAAACTCAAAATGGATGAAAGATCTAAACTTAAGACCAGAAACTATAAAACTCCTAGAGGAAAACATAGGCAAAACACTCTCTGACATAAATCACAGCAGGATCCTCTATGACCCACCTCCCAGAGTAATGGAAATAAAAGCAAAAATAAACAAATGGGACCTAATTAAACTTAAAAGCTTTTGCACAACGAAGGAAACTATAAGCAAGGTGAAAAGACAGCCTTCAGAATGGGTGAAAATAATAGCAAATAAAGCAACTGACAAAGAATTAATCTCAAAAATATAGAAACAGTTCCTGCAGTTCAATTCCAGAAAAATAAATGACCCAATCAAAAAATGGGCCAAAGAACTAAACAGACATTTCTCCAAAGAAGACATACAGATGGCTAACAAACACATGAAAAGATGCTCAACATCACTCATTATCAGGGAAATGCAAATCAAAACCACAATGAGGTACCATCTCATCCCAGTCAGAATGGCTGCTATCCAAAAGTCTACAAACAATAAATGCTGGAGAGGATATGGAGGAAAAGGAACCCTCTTACGCTGTTGGTGGGAATGCAAACTAGTACAGCCACCATGGAGAATAGCGTGGAGATTCTTTAAAAAGCTTCAAATAGAACTGCCATATGACCCAGCAATCCCACTGCTGTGCATACACACCGAAGAAACCAGAATTGAAAGAGACACGTGTACCCCAATGTTCATTGCAGCAATGTCTACAATAGCTAGGACATGGAAGCAACCTGGATGTCCATTGGCAGACGAATGGACAAGAAAGCTGTGGCACATATACATAATGGAATATTACTCAGCCATTAAAAAGAATGCATTTGAATCAGTTCTAATGAGGTGGATGAAACTGGAGCCTGTTGTACAGAGTGATGTGAGTTAGAAAGAAAAGCAAATACAAAATATTAATGCATATATATAGAATTTAGAAAGATGGTAATGATGACCCTATATGCAAGACAGCAAAAGAGACACAGACGTATAGAACAGTGTTTTGGACTCTATGGGAGAAGGCGAGGGTGGGGTGATTTGAGAATAGCATTGAAACATGTATATTATCATATGTGAAACATATCACCAGTCCAGGGTTGATGCATGAGACAGGGTGCTCAGTGCTGGTGCACTGGGATGACCCTGAGGGATGGGATCTGGAGGGAGGTGGAGGGGGGTTCAGGATGGGGAACACATGTACACCCATGGCTGATTCATGTCAATGTATCTCAAAATCCACTACAATATTTAAAGTAATTAGCCTCCAATTTAATTAATTAAAAAAAGAAACACAAAGCATTTGGAAATGAACACAATAACCTAAATTTAACTTTATTAATAACATAAATGAATACCTGCTATGCATATAAAAATGAAAATAGCCCTCCTAACATCTCTTGAATTCACAATGCTAAAGAGAGTGGAGAAACCTCTGTAATATACATTCTATCAAATATTTTGTTTTCCTCTTTAGCTGATGTGTCATTGTTATTTCAGCTTTGAAAGCTGTTCAAATTCCTGAATTCCATCAATAAGCATTTGCCTTAGCCTACTGGGCTTCCCTGGCAGTTCAGATGGTAAAGAATCTGCCTGCAGTGCATTGAGACCCTGGTTTGATCCCTGGGCCGGGAAGATCCCCTGGAGTAGGAAATCACAACCCACTCCAGTATTCTTGCCTGAGAAATGCCATGGACTGAGGAGTCTGGCGGGCCACAGGCAATGGGGTCACAAAGTCAGACACTACTGAGTGACTAACACACAATCCTATATGAATATATAACATAAGTCCGTCTTTCTTTCTTTATGTTACCATAGTTCCTCAATTCAGAAGGTAAACAACTAATGGATTCACATTTCTTAGCAAATGATCAACATAATAAATACCAAATTTCAATGAGTGGGTTCTAACAAAGATAACACACTCTACCTTTGTAGAAAGCTTGTATGAGGGTTTCCTGTGGGAATATATAATATTTTAAATAAGGATTTCCTTTAAAAAGTATATAACGCTACATATACTCTAAGCACTCCTGTGAAAACACAGAGAGCTGTGTTAATATTGGCCTGGAAAGCCAGATATTAATCACATAGTTGAGGATACAATAACACTGTGATTTCAAGGAAAGAAAGAGAAGGAATTCTAATTTCTAGACACTGTATTTCTCCCTGCTTAACTTCTTTCTTAAGTAATGAAGCCAAAGAGATGAGTGTGGTGAAGGGGAGTTTGCATACCTGCAAGGGAAAAACACTTTTACATGAGACACTTGCTGCCAAAAGATTTCATTCAGGATCAATAAAAGCCATGGTTTATTCAGAAATAATTGAAACAATCCAAACAACAGGGTGGGGATACATTTCTAATCCCCTTGCCCATTCATGTAATGATGTAAGCTTTAGCTAAAGCAACCTATTAGAATAGACAATAACATATATTTAAAGTGGCTGATTTTCTCAATATGCAATTCTGTTTTAACTACCAAAATCCAGAGCAAATTAAGAGTCTTCATGCACCTACTTTCTTCTAGTAGATTTTAAAAATACTCATTCTAATTAATTCACAGAGTAAATGCAACTCAGACTTTTCATCTGTTAAGACATTACTGAATTACTCCTGCGAGCTCTAGTTGTTAACACAGGCTCCTAGTAAATACCTCAGACTCTCGTATAACAGATCAGATGATTTACCTGAGTGAACTGTTAAGTACCAGCCAGAATCAGGTATCTCAATTACCCTTCCTTTTCCATATGCCATGGCATATAGGGTACTCTGTCCATTTGCCCTAGGGAAAAGGGAAGACAAAGAAAAAATATTACACTCTAGATAGAATTTAGGTAAATAACAGAAAAATTAACCTCGATTTAGAAGATGTGTTTTATGGTGGGAAATGGTTCCTAGCTCACTGGGCCTTGTGTCCATCTACCTTATAAAAGTCCATTTGAATCACAACTTTCAGCTCTAAGAATGTGAGGAAGCTTCTGAGGGTCAAATACGGGGATAGTCTCACTCCATCAGCCAGAAGTTTACTTCTTTTTCAGAGAAACTGTGAGAGTCAGAAGAAGAGGCTGAACAAGCCCCAACTATCCCCACTGCTGTGGGAAAGTGAGGCTTCATGTAGACTTCACAGCCCTTTGGGTCAGACCAGGAATCACTCACCAGTATGCAAGCCACCAATCCTGCAGGATGTAGGCAACCTGGAGCAGGAAACAACAGTCACTCACACACTGACATCACTGAGCCTCACACCCCGCTCACTAGGTTGGGAGATGGAAAGGCTCCAGAACGTGGAGACGGTCCTTCCAGCTCAGGTCTGTGCCAAGCCCCACACCCCAGATGACCACAGGTCAGAGGAGGGCATGCTACATTTTAATATCTTTACAAGACATTCTTTTTCTTCCTAGAATCTCTCTGTTATATACAAACAACACCTCACCTCAATAAGTAAGCCTCACTTATTTTCCTCACAGATTTCATTCAGTGCAAACCAAAATGGACTGCAAAGCATAATAAAAACAGTATAAAAGTCAGGACTTTTCAAAGAAAAAAAAAATTTGATAGAAACTGTGATGATCAAGTTCCTGTGTCAGTTTGGCCAGGCCAGTCTCTAGTGGTTCAACCAAACCCTCGTCTAGATGTCACTATGAAGGTATTCAGTGGATGTGATTCACATTGTCCTCGGAACTGAAGTAGACTAGATCACCCTCAACACTCTGGTGGCCTTGTCCAGTCAGTCAAAGGCCTGACAAACAAAACCTGAGGCTTCCTGGAGGAGGAAGAAATTTTGCTTCAAGACTGCAGGGTCAGCTCCTGCCTGAGGTTCCAGCCTGTAGGCCTGCCTTTCTGATTTCACATTGACCAGCTAGACTGCACAACCTCATGAGCCAGTTCTCTGAAATAAATCTCTTAATATATATATTAAACATGTTAATATTAATAAATTAAATAAATACAGTATAAACAGTATGTAAATACCAGGAAGAGGGCACAAAACCGAAATAAATGTTCTTATTTACCTGAGCTCCAATGTTCACTAAAATAAGGAAAATGGTGATAAACCAGTGGGCACCGGCTGTGAAGTAATTCTCATAGGTCTTAAAACCAACTCTTCCAACCGAACGGCCCTCCAATGGTAATGTAACCTGGATATTCTCATTCTGGGAGGGAGAATGGCAGTGAAAACAAAATTTTAAGTAAGGAACCCTCAAATTTCAAAATTTTAAGTAAGGAACCCTCAAATTTCAAAATTTTAAGTAAGGAACCCTCAAATTTCAAAAGTTTACAATGCCCTCCACTGCAAAGTTGTGAGGAAACAGATACATCTCATATGCTCGTAGGAGTGCAGCATGGTCCATTTCCTACAGAAAAGGGTGTGCAAATGTCTAGACAAACCACATATGCATTTACTCTTGGACTCAGCCATCCTACTTTCAGAAATCTATTAGAAAAAGAACATCATTTGCACAAAATTATTCACTGTTGTGTGGCTTTGCTTAAAGTTAATCATGACTCAGCACAAGCACAACTACCTGATTCAAGTACAAATGCAGAAGCTTCTTCCAAAATAATATACAAAATGATATGGCACTAACATATCCCTCTAAATGACTTGTATCACTTCCAATGATAGAAATGTAAACCATACTTGGTGTTCAAAATCCTAGACAAATACAGCAAAATGAGTTCACACAGGAAGTTGAAATAATGTGAGTCTGGACAGCACAGGATGGCATATGACCCAAATCTATTTAATTCCTGAATTTCAGGGAGTGATTCCTGAGTGCAGAATGTGAGGGACTAATCTGACTATTTATCAGAATCATCCAGGTTCCTAGGTCTGGATATTGTGGGCTTGGATACCAAGAGAGATCCTGTGTATGTTTTTAAGAGAGAGCTACTGCTTTTCTTCATTTCTGTCTGTAGGACCTAGAATGCATTACAGAGTCACATGAGCCAAAGATGTACTCAATTCTATGCTGACCATTGGGCATTCAAGATGAATACGATGTGGCTCTAGGTCTCAAAGGGTAATAAAAAATAGGAAGACAAGAACTAACTCTAAAGTGTCTGGCTTACAACAAATGATCTAACAAAGGGGCAAAATATTACCATCAATCACCTGCAGTGCCAGAACATTCCAACATATAGGAAAAGTAGCTGATTTAATGTGGTCACAGAAAGACTCAGTCTAAAGAGGTCTTCACATTTAACCTCTGGATGCTTAAGGGAAGTTGGGAGCCACCAGAGTGAGTAGGATGTAACTATGGTAAACTGATGAGTTCTCATATCAGCATGAGCCACAGACAGCTGGAAATTCATAGCAGTGCACCCCCTACTGAGCTCCATAAGATTCTCCATCCTACACCCAAAGGAGAACACCAAGCAGGCTTGCTCCCTTCATGCTCTTCTAATTCTACCAATTCCATGGAATTAGGCTTGTAATCTTAGGATCTACTTTGGGATAAACAAAAATGTCGTGAGAGAAGAAGACTGAAGGTCCACGAGGTCACCAAGAGCAGACAGACAAGGGTGTGTTGCAGGATGAGAAATTCACATCTTGGTCCTCTGGAGCCGTATCTTTCATGGAGTGTCTGGAAGACAGTTGAGACTGAACTGAAGACTTGGAGATCAGAGTGAGTGTTCCTGGACCTGGAGATGGTTCAGCCTTCTCTGCCTTCTGCCATAAAATAATATTTTCAAAATCTATCCCAGATTTTGAAAACTCAGCAAAAGTCCCCTTTTGCGTAACTTTGCCCTAAAATAAAGAATTTGAGAGGAATTCTTTTACATTTGATAATATTAATCCAATCTACATACTAATTAAGAAAAGTTAACTAGTCTCAAATCATTATTTTCCTAAGAAAATTATCTCTAGGTTTGGAATTCTGGTGAAAAAATCTAGATTCAGTTCATTTCAGTCACTCAGTCACGTCTGACTCTTTGTGACCTCATGGACTACAATATGCCAGGCCTCCCTGTCCATCACCAACTCCTGGAGCTTGCTCAAACTCATGTCTATCAAGTCAGTGATGCCATCCAACCATCTCATCCTCTGTCATCCCTTCTGCCTTCAATCTTTCCCAGCATCAAGGTCTTTTCCAATGAGTCAGTTCTTCGCATCAGGTGGCCAAAGTATTGGGGTTTCAGCTTCAGCATCAGTCCTTCCAATGAATATTCAGGACTGGTTTCCTTCAGGATTGACTGGTTTGATCTCACTGCAGTCCAAGGGACTCTCAAGGTTCTTCTCCAACACCACAGTTCAAAAGCATCAATTCTTCGATGCTCAGCTTTCCTTATGGTCCAACTCTCATATCCATACATGACTACTGGAAAAATCATAGCTTTGACTAGTTGGACCTTTGTTGGCAAAGTAATGTCTCTGCTTTTTAATATGCTGTCTAGGTTGATCATAGCTTTTCTTCCAAAGAGCAAAATGAGCATGGTATTCACTGTCAAACCCTATGCTAGGTGCTGGGGGATATGAAAGAAATGTATGTTCATGTTTTAAAAATGGAGGCCATTGACATAACTACCATGGGAAATCAGGGAAGCTAAAATTACAGATGTGGGTAGAAGTATCAGAACAGTATTTTTGGACAACATGGAAATTGAGAGAAGCATCATGTTAAAATGCAAGCAAACAGTTAATTGGGGAAGATATTCCAGGAAAGAAACTTAAAAAGGCTGACCCAGATGTGGCAACAAGCACATCTCCAGAGGTAATGGTCTCTCATCAAATCTTCACAGACCATTGTTATAGTATCATGTGCTCCACTGGGAGAAAGACATGTAGGAACCAGCCCTAGACAGAGTACCCATGAGCTTTAACTTCATGGTCTTTACCACTTCCCCACAAATGCAGGAAGTTCCCAACTGAAAATTCAATATTCTACCTGCCATAGTATTTAAACAAAGAGGCCATGAGACTGAGGTGGCTCTAAATCCTTGACCTCCCATGACAGCAAACCAGCAGCTAAGAACCAATGCACTCAGATCTAACAAAAAAAATTTAAAAATAAAAACTTAAGAACAACCAGTCACAAGCAGTCAACCAGGTATCCTCTATTCAGGAAACTGTTTAAGCTACAGTCAATCTAATCATTTTCTTTGAACACATGTGACACATCATTGCAGTTTCCCTCCTTTTGTTGTTGTTGTTCCATTGCTCAGTCATGTCCAACTCTTTGCGACCCCATGGACTGCAGTACACCAGGCTTCCCTGTTCTTCATATCTCCCTGAGTTTGCTCAAACTCATGTTCATTGAGTCGGTGATGCCATCCAACATCTCATCTTCATCCCTCTCTTACAAAATCCTATAAAATAATGTGCAGATATCTTCACTATATTCTGACCCCACGAAATATGGCTCAGCTCATTCACTCAGTGTCAAACAAAATATAGGGAAAAATCACAGGGTGCAAAACTAAACAGAGGACAGCATCTGGATAAGGCAGGTCAGATGGAAGAAGGTGCCCCAGGACCCTAGCTGGGACCTCTCTCACCCTATCTCCTGAGGTGGTCCATTGTGAGAAACTCAATGAAGCATTTGGGTACTGTCTATACTACAGAATTAGAAAATTATTCAGGGTATACTGTGCCTTGTTCCACTTGGGAAGCAAAATTCAAAGACTTTATTTAATGAAATTACCATTTTCTACATAGTACCTATAAGACGCACAAGGAAACAAATACTGGCCCAAGGATAGGAATTTCACTGAGCAGCCAAGCACAGACAACTCTGAGAGGTTGAGAGGGAAACCATTCCCTTTCTGCTGTTAGAGATGAACCAGACAAAGAGTAAGGATGGACCCCAACTCATCCAGGGGTGCTCATGAGGGGACAAATAGTTGTTCTAATAGCACTAAAATTGGGGGTAGTATCCTCAAAAGAAGCAATAAGGGACCCTAAAAGATCTAGGGACAAACTAAATAGGTTACTCTGTCTCCCATTGATCCTGTGCTCATAATATTGTCATCATTGGGGTTTTACACACTAGTATCACCCTCTTCCAACATGAAATTAACTGCTATCAAATCTGAGAAACCTGAACTCCCCATTCCTGAAAGAGCAGTTAACAGTTGACATGAGATATTGCTTCTAGAGAGGCAGAGGTTCTGCATTTAATAATCTTTCTTAGGACAGAAGTTCATTAGATAAATGAGGGATCTGACCAACCTAGACAGCATATTAAAAAGCAGAGACATTACTTTGCCAACAAAGTTCCAACTAGTCAAAGCTATGGTTTTTCCAGTGGTCATGTATGGATGTAAGCACCAAAAAATTGATGGTTTTGAACTGTGGTGTTGGAGAACACTCTTGGACTGTAAGGAAATCAAACCACTCAATCCTAGAGGAGATCAGCCCTGAATATTCATTGAAAGGACTGATGCTGAAGCAGAAACTCCAATACTTTGGCCACCTAATGTGAAGAGCTGACTCATTTGAAAAGACCCTGATGCTGGAAAAGATTGAAGGCAGGATGAGAAGGGAATGACAGAGGATGAGGTGGTTGGACAGCATCACTGACTCAGTGACTTTGAGTAGACTCTGGGAGCTGGCAATGGACAGGGAGGCCTGGCGTGCTGCAGTCCATGGGGTCGCAAAGAGTCAGACATAACTAAGCAACTGAACTGACTGACCAAGGGCCTGTGGAACAGGCAAGGGTTAATGACGGAGGTGCTGAGGCCCAGAGACAAAGAAGCCAAGGTCTGAAGCATCAAACAACCAGTAAGCCTGAAATATTCTCACTAATCTCCACCCCATCCCCAGCCATGCTAGGAGTTGGGGTTGATTGGTAGCCCCCTAGAAAGTAAGTTCGAGCCCTAAACATGATGCCTGTGAACATGATCTTATTTGCATTCAGTGTCTTTGTAGATGTAATGAAGTTAAGATGAGGCCCCACTGGAACAGGGTGACTTTAAATCCTATGTGACTGATATCCTTATGAGAAGAGACTCAGACACGGGGACAACGGCCATGTGACATCAGAGGCAGAGACCACAGTGCTGCAGCTGGAAGCCAAGGAACACAAGGAAGATCCATGAACACCACCAGCTGGAAGGAAGGATTCTCCCCTGGAGCCTTCAGAGACAGCATGGCCCTGCCGGCACCTGGATCTGGGATCTACAGCCTCCAGATCAGGGAGATGATAAACTTCTGTTGTTTTGTCACCCAGTTTGCAGTGCTCTGTTACAGCAGCTCTAGAAACTGATACCCTATCCTAAGCCCACACTTCTGTCTCCTCAGCTTTACTAAGACTTCTAACTGCTTCTGCTGTCGCCCCTCCATCAGAGGAATCTCTTAACTCCAACATCAGGCCACATCACTCTTCTGCTCTGGACCATCCAAGGCTTCCATCCCACTTCCAGGCTCGCTGCCCACTGCTCAGAGACCAGGTCCCTCCACGTCCCCCTGCTCACTGTCCTCAGACACACTGGTCTTCCCACTGTTCCTTTAACCTGCCGGGTCAGCTCCTTCCTTAGGACACCCTGCCTCAGACTCCCTCCCCCAGGTGTTGCATGGCCCCCACCTTCATGTCATCCAGACCCCATGAGGCATCAGCTCCTCAAGGAGACAGCCAGGATGTCACCCTCCTTGTCACATCCATCCCCATAAGAACAGGAGTCCCATGAAGGCAGGGCCTTGTCCTCCTGCTGCACAGGCTCCCACACGTATTGGGCACATAGAGACCTGGGCAGGGAGACCCGCAGAATGGGCATCTCTGACCCAGGTGCTTAGCTACCCAACCTTGCTTCTAGTGTTCATGGAAGATGCACTTTAGGCAAATTGTGCTTGACAATCATGTGGATACAAACAGGTCTCAGTAGCTCTAATTTCCAAGTAAAAACTTTGACTTAAGTTATATAAGGGGAAAACACAAGTTATAAATAAAATAGCATCATTATCCTTAACAAATTTCAATAGAACAGTAATATTTCAGTAGTCCTGTGGCAGCACTCCTATATGCTTTAGTGTTTATGTGGCTTCAAGTTTAATAGTGACACTTTACAGGTCTTTGGATTGATCCTCAAAGACATGAATAGCATCAGCTCTGAGAAAAAGAGGGAGTTAAATTGAGGGAGAAGAGGACATTTACCATGAATCCAAGGAGAGTGACCTGCTGGGAGGTCTGGCCTTCAACACACCTGAGTGCTAGCAATTTCACAGGCTTCTAGAAACTACTTACGTCTTTCAGTATCAGAATCTGACTTGCATCCTTTAGGTACTGCAGCTGATGAGTCACTAAGATTGTGATCTTCTCCTTCAAGGCCTGACGAATACACCTACAAATGCAAAAGGTATAGAATGCAAATGCATATTAGTGGGGGTGCTCCAAACTGAAAACACATATTCTGAAAACATAATGAGACAAAAACAACACAGCAAAGATCTATAGTTTAAATAAAAAACAAATAATACAAATTAAATACAAATATGTCAGTGATCCTGAGTAGGTCCTCAAATTTATCAGCAGCAAATGTAAACCCAGCTCGCTAAAAAAAATTCTAAAAAACAGTCCAGTGAAGGAGGCACTTGCTAAATATTTTCTGAAAACTCAGCTTAACAATAATTTACATTTCATAATGAAAAATAATTGAGCAATACTGAGATTCCAAAACTTGACTGAACTTAATATTTACCACTATGTCGGAATGGGAAAAGAGGCATCTATGCTATATAAAAATGTGTGCATTTTCCTTAGACAATTTTCTAGGGGATTATTTATGATTTATGATACATTCATTAACAACAAAAAATTAATAGAATCTTGGTAACCTTTGCTAGAGTGCCTTTTCTAGACACTTCTTCCCAAATAATACTAAACAGAAAATGAATGCCAACGTGGCCTCCATCAGTCTCTACAACAGTCCCAGTCCCATCCAGGAAACCAGTCTTCTTTCATAAGGACTGAACACCTTCCAAATATGAAAATTAAAGAACAGAATTCAGATGGCCCAAAGCACAACGGGAATCATCCAATGGCCAAAAGACACACCAGTTCTCTTAGGCAAGACCGTTGTGTGATCAGGCCACTCAAAATGGCTGTTCTCTTGCTCTCTATATATCCCCTTCTCGACCAGTGTCTGCTTCACCTACACCTACTTACATGACTGACCTTCCTATATGCTTGTCCCAGGGCCCAGCTAATGAGGGCTCTAGCTTCAGATCACAATCCTCCATGATGCTTGTCAAAGGGGCAAGAGGGACATGACCCTCTGCTGGTTTTCATGGTGACCAATGGCCCACCCTGACATCAACTTCCCCTATAACAGGTCATGTCCCCCCTCTCCTGCCGCCTTGCCCTGGGAGCAAAGACTACCACCATGTCCTGTTTCAACGTGGGCCTCAAATGACAGGATGTCCTTCCAGGATTTCCTTTGCACATGTAAGTTGGCCCTAATCATTAAACCATATGTGTGTCTGTCACTGATTCTGGGCTCTTTCTTAAGTCTAACCTGGGCAAGTAACAGGCCTGGCAGGTCTGGAAGGCCAACAACCTCTCTCAGTATCCAACCTTAAGTGTGTTTTTACAGTAACTTCTCCAAATGCTTCACATTTTTAATGCAGACCCCTAGGAACTCAGCCCCAGTCTCATCCCACAAGGTCCACAACCCCTCCAGGGAAGCAAGTGGCTGGATTTGGGGCCCTGGTGACCATAGTCAGGGCTGCAAGCAGGTACTCTGGGTGCCCAAGTCCCTCACAGAGCAAATCTCAGGAACCTGGGCCAGAACTCAGCCTGTGAGTGAGTCAAATGAAGAGTGTGAAGGCAGAAGACTGCAGCTCAGTCCCTCTCACAAGCCTGATGTCAGACGAGTGATGAAACCTCAGTTTCTTCATCTCGAAACAAGGCCAAGGACAACTCACTCACGGGTGCTGAGAAATCAAACCACCAATCCACTCAGTAAATGTCAGACCCCTTCTCCACTCCTCCCTAACCATGAGCAGTCATGTGCTTTGGACTCATGACAGAAAAGTCCTAAGGGGACACTCTGAACACTGGGTCTGTGATGAGAAGCAAGACCCCAGGATGTAGACACATACACTATTGCTTCATTAAGTCCAAAAGGATTCATTTTTCCCTTTGACATATCTTAGTTCAGCATTTGTGTCTAAGATTCCTGAGTGAGTAAACGTCTTCAGACTTAGCACTAAAGCTTTTAATGGAACTGTTTCTCCTTAATTCATAATTACTTGCCAACAGTCCCTGAAGGCAGATGTTAATCAAATCTGCTGGGTTTCTATGTCCAAGATGGAGCAACCCAAAAGTGGTAAAATGTTTGCTTCTTACCATTCCATCAGAGATGAAGTAATATAAATAATTACAACAAAGTGGCCAATTAATGACTTTGAAATTTTCCTAAATAATGCTTTTTATCCATCTCTAGCTGAAACTTCAGTACTTTGGCCACTTCATGCAAAGAGTTGACTCGTTGGAAAAGACTCTGATGCTGGGAGGGATTGGGGGCAGGAGGAGAAAGGGACGACAGAGGATGAGATGGCTGGATGGCATCACTGACTCGATGGACGTGAGTCTGAGTGAACTCCAGGTGTTGATGATGGACAGGGAGGCCTAGCGTGCTGTGATTCAAGGGGTCACAAAGAGTCAGACATGACTGAGCAACTGAACCGAACTGAAGAAGATAGTCTATTTTTCAAGTTTCAGAGTAAAGATTTCCAAGTTACGTCATAAAAATGATTCAAAAACAAGTTAGCTGTTAAATCTATATAAGAGCTGTGTTCAATTTACTGGGTTGGCCACAAAATTCCTTCGGGTTTTTCCATAACATCTTACAGAAAACCCAACTGAACTTTTTGGCCAATCCAGTATCATTCTCTATAGGGGCTGTGTTAAGAGGAGACACATTCCATGGTAGAGGGGATACAAGTAATTCAGAAACCGCACCTTCATCCATTCAATCAGCAAAGGTTTACTGAGGTGCCACTCTCTTGACGTACAACGCAGGCCAAGAAAGCAGACATTTCTTTGCACCATGTAAAAGGGGGATACACTGAACAAGTATAGGACATGTACTATCGGGCCATGATGTGTGCTCTGAAGGAAAAGCAAAGGGGCTGCTGTAGTTGGGGAGACACAGGAGCCCTGAGATTCTCTGGGGAATCATCCCTGGAAGAAGACACAGCAGGTGCAGGGGTCTGGGACAGAACATGCTGGGCTGAGGCACCTTCCTGCATTCATAGCTTCTAGTGGGTGGGGAGACTCATAAATAGTCAAGTGCACCCACTGAGGGCAGTGAGAAGACAGAGGGCACGGGCTCCACCTGGAGGAGGAGGAGGGAATGTCAGGTCCTGTCTTCCATCTTCCTTCTGTGTCCTGATGCACTGCTCCCTGGCTCTGGGACAGAGGGACCACTATGTATAGACAGACAGGGGTGAGAAAGGACCCCCACAAAGCCAGCACAGTGGATTACTGAGTAGGTGCGGGGAAGAGCTAGAAAGGGTGATGGGGGCAGACGGCAAAGAAGCCTGTTCTCTGAGGACCTGGAGCTGCTTCCTGAACATGGGAGGAATGGGAGGGGAGGGCAGGGGGAGGTCTATGAAAGGTTGAAGCAGGAGGGTCAGCTGTGTAGACAGCAGCATGGGAGTCTGATCAGGACAGACCTGAAAAGCTGATGACTCAGGAGGCAGGGGTCTGGTGATGTAGGGCTGATTCAGGAGAGGGTCCATGGCTGGACACAAGTGAGACTGCATCAGTTCATCTAAGGACTCTCACCTTCTATAGGTAATAGAACCCACTTAATCATCACAAAATATAGTTATAAAAATCACAAACATTAGTAACCTGGTATATATTAATATACTCATGACTAAAGGAAGATGAAAATAGCAAGTAGAAGTGTGATTCATTCACTTTTAATAGAAAATATTCACTACAACTAAGCTTCAACATGACCACCATCTCTCATAGCATATTGTTCCGTCCAATTGCCTATCTCATTGAGAACATTCTCAGTCGCTGTTGAGTGATTTCCTAAATTGCCTTTGTGATCCCTGCCCTAAGTTTCCCCAGAGAATGTGGTTCTGATTAGCATACAAGTCTTAACAAGCTTGCTTCTATTAAGTGTACATCCAAGGTCATTAAACCGAAAGGTTGGAGAGGACTTTATAAACATGTTATAAACACCTCACCTTTATAAACACCTAAGAGAGTTTTTGTGTTCAGCACACTGATACATGGCAATCCGTAAACTTTCCCTTCCCCTCCCTGTGACACAGACACAAGAGCCAGCAGAAACTGCTCTTGCAATGATGGAGAACTTGTGCAGAGGCACACAAGACAGGGTAGCAGACATTTGCAAGTTCAGGGTGGCGTGCTGGGAACAGGGAGGCTGAGCTACTCATGATGCCAGGAGAGTGGGGGATGGAAACTCATGTCTCACTACTAGTATTCCATCACTGAACTCATGACAAGCCACAAGGCACTACCTAAGGGAAAAGTCATCAGTGAAAGTATTGGTCACTCAGTCATGTCTGACTCTTTGCAACCCATGGCCTATAGCCCAGGACATTCTGTCCATGAGAATTTTCCAGGCAAGAAAAGTGCCATGCCCTCCTCCAGGGGATATTCTTGACCCAGGGATTGAACCCAGGTCTCCTGCATTGCAGGCAGATTCTTTACCATCTGAGCCACTAGGTGCTTTAAATAAGAGAAAATTTATCAAATCACAATCAAAAGAGGGTGGGAAAGGGGGGGGGTCAGATCAGAGTGTGGGCCATGCCACATGTCAGCTGCCCTGCTCTCTTTTGTTCTGAAAGATTCAATGCTAATGTGTAATTTTGTGTGTGGTAAAATATACATAACATGAAATTTACCATTTTAACTATTTTTTATGCATACAGCTCAATGGCATTAAGTACATTCACATCATTGTGTAACCATCACCACCATCCATCTCCAGAGCTCTTTCATTGCCCCAACACTAAGCACCTTTCACATACAGCCTTCAGTGGTACCCACCTCATGACCCCTGCTTAATGGATGTGGAATCCCAGCTCCTCATATCCAGAGCTCAGAGCTCCTCACATATCTCTCTCACTCACTCCACTAATCTGCTTAAGTCTCTTTATTTGCTATTTAGGATTTGCTGTGAATGAATTCTGTTCCCCCAAAAATTCATATGATGGCACATTGACCACCAGAACCTTAGAATCTGGTGACAGAACCTTTAAAGAGGTAATTGTTACCCTCAATTATAGTGGGCCTAATCCAATATGACTGGTGTTCTTAGAAGAGGAGACTAAGACATAAGGACAGAAACACAGGGGTGTGCATGAACAGAGGGAGGACCATGTCTGAGGACACAGTGAGGAAGCTGTCATCAGAAGATAAGGAAAAGGTCTAAGGGGAAACCAAACTGCCCACACCTTGATCATGAGAGTCTAGCCTTTAGAACTGTGAGAGAATGAATTTCTATTATTTATGCACTGCTCCCCCAGCTCTGCCATCTCTGACAGCCTGCTGTGACTGAATGTTTATGCCCTCAAAATACACACACTGAAACCTAATCCCCACTGTGAAAGTACTGGAGATGGGGCCATTGGGAGGTGACAGGTCATGAGGGTGGAGTCTGCCTGAATGGGACTAGTGCCTTTATAAAAGGGACCCACACGGCTCCCTCACCCCTTCCACCACATGAGGACACAGGAATTGGGTCCTCACCAGACACCAAATCTGCCAACACCCTCACCTTGGACTTGCCTGAGCTCTGGTTTCTGTGAGATCAGCCTGGACAGACACAGCCCCAGCAAACTAACACATGACCTGACAGCGAGAATTCCCAAACAGCTTCTCTCTGCTGTACAACCTGCCTCCTCCAGGCGAGGACATGCCTTCTGTTCTCACAGCCTCGCTTCCTGTGCTTCTACTCTTCCTCCAGCAAAGGGAGCTGGGTCTTATTTTCAGCCTCTACATACATACCCAGCCTGCACGCCCCCAGGGCACTTCCCGCCCAGCCCGGGACACAGTGAGCTTTCCAACATCCACTTCCATTCAGCACTTACTATCCTGTATAGTGAAGTCGCTCAGTCGTGTATGACTCTTTGCAACCCCATGGTCTGTAGCCTACCAGGCTCCTCGCTCCATAGGATTCTCCAGGCAAGAGTACTGGAGTGGATTGCCATTTCTTTCTCCAGGGGATCTTCCCGATCCAGGGATCCAACCCAGGTCTCCCGCATTCCAGGCAGACGCTTTAACCTCTGAGCCACCAGGGAAGCAGAAACCTCTAAACCCTGACTCAGCTGACCTTTTCCCAGGCATCTGTCTTAACAAGCTCCACATTGACACAGGTTCCTCAGAGGCAGAAATGAGAACTGGGCATCCTAGTCTCCCTTATTCTTCCCAGTATGGGTCCTTCCCCTCTCCTGGCTCTCCGTCCTCCTTATAAATTAAAAGGTTTTGTGCAGGGACATCTGTAAGGGCATTGATCCCAGTGCACACAGCAGGGCATTAATAAGTGCAGCTGGAAGGCTTGTTGCCTTTAACAAGGTGAACAACAGCAAGGTAAGCAACCATGGGGTAGATGTGGACGCTGTTTTAGCAAAAGCAAGCTCGTGCGGCTTTCAAAAAGCCCAGTCTAGACTCCATCAGAGGCTTCAGTAAGCATGTATTAGGACACATTATTCACAGAAAAGCATAAGAGTTGTTTTACTTCAGTCATTCTGTGGCCAGGCAAAAGCAATTTGTATTCCAGAAATACAAAAATGAGAGTCAAGATTTCCACCAGATTCTAGATCTCTAGTTCCACATTCAGGCTAACCCTACATCATGGGTCTAAGTATTAAATCAAATAAGCATCCATGAAGCAACGCTAAACGATTAAATTCATACTTAGATGTGGAATAAGTTAGTCTTAATTCTAGGCCTTATTAAGAATTTGCAAACCTACAGAATAATAAGCATAAACCAACAGGGCCTTTCCACAGAAGCCCTGTGTCAGTACCGAAAATTTTGCTTCTAATGTGCCTTAAACACATGATGGAGGAAAAGGACTGACACTAAGTACTAGATTACTGAGTCCAACTCTATGATTTAAAAACCATTCACCATCTTTCTTACTTCAAGGCTCTGGATCCATCACAGTGTCTGGTTATCAACTGCAGGTCACGGGGAAATCTCCCATCTATTCCTCACTCCCTAAAGCACAGACCCCACTGTCCTTCACACATTGGAAGCACCTGCTGTATTTTCCTGTCCTGACCTCATCATGATGCAAAATTTCTCTACGATGGATCTTCTGTGGAGGGAAGAGAGGGGAGAGAGGGACACCAGGGCAGAGTGAGCTGAGTCTCCTGAAGCACAAAGGCTTTCCTGAGCTCTCTTCCCCAATCTCTACAGGGTTGCTGGAAAGCAGAGATGATAGAAAACAGGAGCTAACTCACTGTTCGAACAAGTGCCTGCTGACTCCTGCATCCACTGCGCTGAGCGGATCGTCCAGGAGGTAGATGTCTGCGTCCTGATACACGGCTCTAGAAAACGTAGAGAGACGTCAGGAGAGGATACTACACACTCCCTGGGTCCCATCTCTGAATTCATGACGGCATTCAACAACTCCAGATTCATTCCAGGAGCCCAGGGAAAGGGCCAAGACCCTGCTTCACACAGGCCAACCCGGTGAGCGGGGTCTGTGTGCTCACGTCCACTGGGAGGTGCAGAGGAGGAGGGGCAGGATGGCAACTGAAACCCCATTTACCTGGCAAGGCTGACCCAGGCTTTCTGTCCTTCACTCAGCGGGGTTCCCCGGTCTCCTATCTCAGTTAGATCATTTTCCTTCAAAAGCTGTAAATCCTACATGGAGATAGAAAAGGAGAAGAAAAAAAAAAAAAAAGATCTAAAATATGTTCTGCTCCTGCCATCCTAACTTTTTAGCATCAGTTCTCCCCACAGTGTTTGATCAACAACAACGAGTATATTTCATAGTGGCTAAACCATAACACTGAACAATTTAAAAAATCCTCAGGTTTTCTTTTTGTTTGTTTGTTTTCATTCTGCAGTTTTTCACAACATTTATGCATCTGACCATTCTAACAGATATTTATTGTGGATCAATATACACCAGGCATTGTTCTGGGCACAATGAATTCGGCCATGAGGAAACAAAGCCCCTAGAGTTTCTGTCCACAGTGGGGGATGAACAATAAGGAAAATTAACCTGAGTGCAAGTACTGAGGATGAGAAGGAAAAGGAAGCGGGCTCAGGGGGGTGGAGAGTAAAGGAGGGAAGTGAGTCCACACTGGGGTGTGAGGGCTCTGCTCAGAGGAGGGTGAGCAGATCCGGGAGAGGGGGAGGGGCTCAGGCAGACCTGGAGAGGCTGCTCCACACAGAGGGATGGGCTAGTGCAGGGGCCACGGGGAGATGCCCAAGGTGTTCAGGACAAGCAAGGAGGCAGGAGAGCGGAGCTGAGTAAGAATGAGTGAAGTGAGGGCAGAGACAGAGCAGGAGGAGCCTGGGGTCACTCCAGTAACAGGAGGAGAGGGAGAAGGGAGGACTGACCTGGTCTGAGATTTCTACAGAATCACTCCTGAGCTTTGCAGAAAACAAGCAGTATGGGAGAATGAGTGAGGATAGATACAAGTATGGAGGCTACTGGAATAATCTAAGTGAGAGACTACAGTGGCCAGGACCACAGTGGGAGCAGCAGGGATGGAGAGATGGAGCACACTCCAGACACATTCTGAAGGCAGTCTGTAAGACCCACTGATGGGATGGGTGTGGGTTGTAAGAAGAGCACCATGGTGTTTGGAGCATGAGGAAGAACAGGGTCACCGTTTACTGAGTTGTTACTGATGAAAGTCAAAGTGAAAGTCGCTTAGTTGTGTCTGACTCTTTGTGACTCCATGGAATTCTCCAGGCCAGAATACTGGAGTGGGTAGCCTTTCCCTTATCCAGGTGATCTTCCCAACCCAGGAATCAAACCCAGGTCTCCCACATTGCAGGCGGATTCTTTATCAACTGAGCTATCAGGGAAGCTCTGCTACTGATGATTGATGCCTATTTTCTCATTAATCCAACAGGGGGACCCCATTCACAGTGTGTGAATCACAACATGCAAAGCTTGTGACCATGAGGACAAGAAAGAGGGTGTCTCCATCATAACCCTCCCTGACAGCCACAAAGACACACAGACAGACACAGGTTCCCTGCTCACTCAGAGCTTAACAAGGGAGGATCAAATGAAAAGCAGCAACTGTTCTGTCATGAAAATTCATTATTTCATCTTATTTCTTCATCAAGCTCAGAAGTTAATACCATCTCTCCCTCCTGGTTTTCATACCATTTTAAGATAGGCTCCAGCCATACATACACACACACTGTTTTCTGAACCTCCGTTTCACTGTTGACAGTCCTTGCAAACTGTTATTACTTTTTATCCTTTAATTTTATTAATGTATTTTTCTGGTTTCCTTCCCCAAATAGCATCCCATTATAGTACAGCAATCGCAACATGCTCTAGAAAAGTTCACTCTTTCACTTAGCTCAGTTCGAGCATAAGAAACAGGCTCTCTTCAACTCTGGTGGTAGGACTTTGAGTGTGTTGTTGACTTTGCAAATTATTAATGGACAAGTCCCAGATGGGAAGAACATTTTAAAGGATTTGAGGTAAAATCCAAGTCAGGCTAATTTCCCAGCCAGGATTTTCTGATTAGGTTAAAGGGAAAAGCCTGACTTGAGCATATATTACAATTCTTCCCACTGACAGGAAAGTGTTCTTATTCATGTTATTTTCCTCTAAGTTAAATTTAACCAATTTTCACTGAACAGCAGATACACAAACTAGAGGCGAACTAGGAAATGAAGAAGCTGGTTTGATATCATCTACCAAAAACATACCAAGGACCCTTCAGCAATGGTGGAGACTTAACAGTAGAAATGCTATGGAGCAGATTGTTGAAACAGTTGATGAGCGCCCTGGCAGAAGAGGGTTGGATTCTGGAGTCAAACAATGGAACCCCACACCTTCCTTTACTGCTTGTCTTCCGTTTGGAATTGCCCCTCCTCTCACGGCCTGTCAATATCCTGCCCATCCTTCCAGGCTCAGCCCAAACACACTCTCCCAGGAAACCATCCTGGACTCACTCTCTTCCTGCTGGGTTCCTAAGGCTTTGCATATATTTCTTCTGAAGGACCTGCCCTATTCTGCTCAATAATTTGTATGCGTGCACATAGCTTCTCTCAGCTCCTAGTGGGTAAGATCTGTGAACCAAGCACTGTGCTACACCCTGATACTGATTATCTCTAATCTTTGCAACAAGCTACATGGTAAGTACTGACCCCATTTCCCAGATGAGGAAACTGAGACTAAGTGAGGTCACATCACTGTTCTGAGGGTCAGTTCAGTTCAGTTGCTCAGCCGTGTCTGACTCTTTGTGACCCCTTTGACTGCAGCAGGTCAGGCCTTGCTGTCCATCGCCCATTCCCGGAGTTTACTCAAACTCATGTCCATTGAGTCGGTGATGCCATCCAACCATCTCATCATCTGTCGTCCCCTTTTCCTCTTGTCTTCAATCTTTCCCAGCATCAGGGTCTTTTCTAATGAGTCAGTTCTTCGTATCAGGTAGCCAAAGTATTGGAGTTTCAGCTTCAGCATCAGTCCATCCAAGGAACATTCAGGACTGATTTCCTTTAGGATGGACTGTTTGGATCTCCTTGCAGTCCAAGGGACCCTCAAGAGTCTTCTCCAACACCACAGTTCAAAAGCATCAATTCTTCGGAGCTCACCTTTCTTTACAGTCCAACTCTCACATCCATACATGACTACAGAGAAAACCATAGATTTCACTAGATGGACCTTTGTTGGCAAGTAATGTCTCTGCTTTTGGATATGCTGTCTAGGTTGGTCATAACTTTCCTTCAAGGAGTAACTGTCTTTAAATTTCATGGCTGCAATCACCAACTGCAGTGATTTTGGAGCCCAAAAAAATAAAGTCTGTCACTGTTTCTACTGTTTCCCCATCTATTTCCCATGAAGTGATGGGACCGGATACCATGAGCTTAGTTTTCTGAATGTTGAGCTTTAAGCCACCTTTTTCACTCTCCTCTTTCCCTTTCATCAAGAGGCTCTTTAGTTCTTCATTTTCTGCCATAAAAGTGGTGTCATCTGTATATCTGAGGTTTTTTATATTTCTCACGGCAATCTTGATTCTAGCTTGTGCTTCATCCAGCCCAGCATTTCTCATGATGTATTCTTCATATAAGTTAAATAAGCACGGTGACAATATACAGCCTTGATGTACTCCTTTCCTAATTTGGAACTAGTCTGTTGTTCCATGTCCAGTTCTAACTGTTGCTTTCTGACTTGCATACAGATTTCTCAAGAGGCAGGTCAGGTGGTCTGGTATTCCCACCTCTTGAAGAATTTTCCAGAGTTTGTTGTGGTCCACACGGTCAAAGTTTTGCATTGTCAATAAAACAGAAATAGATGTTCTTCTGGAATCCTCTTTCTTTTTTGATGATCCAGCATATGTTGGCAATTTGATCTCTGCTTCCTCTGAATTTTCTAAATCCATCTTGAGCATCTGGAAGTTTACAGTTCATGTACTGTTGAAGCCAAGCTTGGAGAATTTTGAGCATTACTTTGCTAGTATGTGAAATGAGTGCAATTGTGTGCTTTTGAGCATTCTTTGGCATTGCCTTTCTCTGGGATTGGAATGAAAACTGACATTTTCCAGTCCTGTGGCCACTGCTGAGTTTTCCAAATTTGCTGACATATTGAGTGCAGCACTTTCACAGCATCATCTTTTAGGATTTGAAATAGTTCAACTGGAATTCCATCACCTTCACTAGCTTTGTTCATAGTGATACTTCCTAAGGCCCACTTGACTTTCCATTCCAGGATATCTGGCTCTAGGTGAGTGATCACACCATCGTGATTTTCTGGGTGGTGAAGATCTTTTTTGTATAGTCCTTCTGTGTATTATTACCATCTCTTCTTAATATCGTCTGCTTCTGTTAGGTTCATACCATTTCTGTCCTTTATTGTGCCCATCTTTGCATGAAATATTCCTTTGGTATCTCTAATTTTCTTGAAGCGATCTCTAGTCTTTCCCATTCTGTTGTTTTCCTTGATTTCTTTGCATTGATCACTGAGGAAGCCTTTCTTATCTCTCCTTGCTATTCTTTGGAACTCTGCATTCAAATAGGTATATGTTTCCTTTTTGGCTATTGAACAGAAGAACTAGAATCTGACCCAGCTCATGTCAGTTCATAGACTTCTGCTCTTTCACACCATAGTGCCTCTAGTTTCCATGCTTATCCATGGTGTTGTGCTGCCTTTCAATTGAGGAAGTTTAGAAGTAAGAACTTCTTAAAAAGTGAGCAATGGATGAAGGTGTAAGGGGGCATGTAAACAGAGACCCTAACCAGGGTGTGTCTCTTTCTTCACAAGAAAAGCAAGGTCACCAAAGAAAGGGGCACACCCTGGCTGGGTCTCTGGAATTTGATCTGGGTGTCAGGAGCTGGATGTGATTAAGGCAAAGAGGAAATGCCTGAAATATGTTTACTCCTCACCCCACCTTCCATGGAATCTAGGGTTATGCAGAAACAGATCTGAACTTGAGCTGTAAACTCAGAGATGAGCTGTTTGATCCCTCAAGTATCAGTTTCTCCTACTATAAAATGAAGATAGGAACATCAAGGATACTCATAAAGAATTAATAAATCATGTGACCATGCATAAGCACGCCAGCTGCGAAGGACCGCGCAGAAGCGTGGCTGAGAGGAGCTACCCCTCACCCAAGGTAAAGGGCAGCAACCGAGAGTGCCAGACTGCGACGGTGCAGGGGCGGCCAAGAGGAGCTACCCCACGTCTGAGGTCAGGGGCGGCAGCAGAGATAAGCAACCCCATGTCCAAGGAACGGCGGCTGCATGGGCGCAGGAGGGCCGAGAGGAGCTATTCCATGTTCAAGGTCAGGAGGGGTGGCCGTAAAGAGATACCCCTCATCCAAGGTAAGAAGCAGCGGCTGCGCTTTGCTGGAGCAGCCATGAAGAGATACCCCATGATAAAGGTAAGAGAAACCCAAGTAAGACAGTAGGGTTGTGAGAGGGCATCAGAGGGCAGACACACTGAAACCATAATCACAGAAAACTAGCCAATCTGATCACACAGACCACAGCCTTGTTTAACTCAAAGACACTAAGCCATGCCATGTGGGACCACCCAAGATGGACGGGTCATGGTGGAGAGGTCTGACAGAATGTGGTCCACTGGAGAAGAGAATGGCAAACCATTTCAATATTCTTGCCTTGAGAACCCCATGAACAGTATGAAAAGGCAAAATGATAGGATACTGAAAGAGGAACTCCCAGGTTGGTAAGTGCCCAATATGTTACAGGAGATCAGTTGAGAAATAACTACAGAAAGAATAAAGGGATGGAGCCAAAGCAAAAACAATACCCTGTTGTGGATGTGACTGGTGATAGAAGCAAGGTCTGATGTTGTAAAGAGCAATATTGCATAGGAACCTGGAATGTTAGGTCCATGAATCAAGGCAAATTGGAAGTGGTCAAAGAGGAGATGGCAAGAGTGAACATTAACATTTTAGGAATCAGCAAACTAAAATGGACTGCAATGGCTGAATTTAACTCAGATGACCATTATATCTACTACTGTGGGCAGGAATCCCTTAGAAGAAATGGAGCAGCCATCATGGTCAACAAAGAATCCGAAATGCAATACTTGGATGCAATCTCAAAAACGACAGAATGATCTCTGTTCATTTCCAAGGCAAACCATTCGATATCATGGTAATCCAAGCCTATGCCCCAACCTGTAATGCTGAAGAAGCTGAAGTTGAACACTTCTATGAAGACCTCCAAGACCTTTTAGAACTAACACCCAAAAAAGATGTCCTTTTCATTATAGGGGACTGGAATGCAAAAGTAAGAAGTCAAGAAACACCTGGAATAACAGGCAAATTTGGCCTTGGAGTAACAGAGTTTTGCCAAGAGCATGCACTAGTCATAGCAAACACCCTCTTCCAACAACACAAGAGAAGACTTTACACATGGACATCACCAGATGGTTAACACTGAAATCAGATTGATTATATTCTTTGCAGCCAAAGATGGACAAGCTCTATACAGTCAGCAAAAACAAGACTGGCAACTGACTGTGGCTCAGACCATGAACTCCTTATTGCCAAATTCAGACTTAAATTGAAGAAAGTAGGGAAAACCACTAGACCATTCAGGTATGACCTAAATCAAATCCCTTATGATTATACAGTGGAAGTGAGAAATAGATTTAAGGGACTAGATCTGATAGACAGAGTGCCTGATGAACTATGGATGGAGGTTCGTGACATTGTACAGGAGACAGGGATCAAGACCATCCCCATGGAAAAGAAATGCAAAAAAGCAAAATGGCTGTCTGAGGAGGCCTTTCAAATAGCTGTGAAAAGAAGAGAAGTGAAAAGCAAAGGAGAAAAGGAAAGATGTAAGCATCTGAATGCAGAGTTCCAAAGAATAGCAAGGAGAGATAAGAAAGCCTTCCTCAGCGATCAATGCAAAGAAATAGAGGAAAACAACAGAATGGGAAAGACTAGAAATCTCTTCAAGAAAATCAGAGATACCAAGGGAACATTTCATGCAAAGATGGGCTCGATAAAGGACAGAAATGGTATGGACCTAACAGAAGCAGAAGATATTAAGAAGAGGTGGCAAGAATACACAAAAGAACTATACAAAAAAAGATCTTCACAACCCAGATCATCACGATGGTGTGATCACTGACCTAGAGCCAGACATCCTGGAATGTGAAGTCAGTGGGCCTTAGAAAGCATCACTACGAACAAAGCTAGTGGAGGTGATGGAATTCCAGTTGAGCTATTTCAAATCCTGAAAGATGATGCTGTGAAAGTGCTGCACTCAATATGCCAGCAAATTTGGAAAACTCAGCAGTGGCCACAGGACTGGAAAAGGTCAGTTTTCATTCCAATCCCAAAGAAAGGCAATGCCAAAGAATCCTCAAACTACCACACAATTGCACTCATCTCACACACTAGTAAAGTAATGCTCAAAATTCTCCAAGTCAGGCTTCAGCAATACATGAACCGTGAAATTCCAGATGTTCAAGCTGGTTTTAGAAAAGGCAGAGGAACCAGAGATCAAATTGCCAACATCCGCTGGATCATTGAAAAAGCAAGAGAGTTCCAGAAAAACATCCATTTCTGCTTTATTGACCAAAGCCTTTGACTGTATGGATCACAACAAACTGTGGAAAATTCTGAAAGAGATGGGAATACCAGACCACCTGACCTGCCTCTTGAGAAACCTATATGCAGGTCAGGAAGCAACAGTTAGAACTGGACATGGAACAACAGACTGGTTCCAAATAGGAAAAGGAGTACGTCAAGGTTGTATATTGTCACCCTGATTATTTAACTTATATGCAGAGTACACCATGAGAAACGCTGGGCTGGAAGAAAGCACAAGCTGGAATCAAGATTGCCAGGAGAAATACCAATAACCTCAGATATGCAGATGACACCACATCTGCAGATGGCAGAAAGTGAAGAGGAATTAAAAAGCCTCTTGATAAAAGTGAAAGAGGAGAGTGAAAAAGTTGGCCTAAAGCTCAACATTCAGAAAACTAAGATCATGGCATCTGGTCCCATCACTCATGGCAAATAGATGGGGAAACAGTGGAAACAGTGTCAGACTTTATTTTGGAGGGGCTCCAAAATCACTGCAGATGGTGACTTCAGCCATGAAATTAAAAGACGCTTACTCCTTAGAAAGAAAATTATGACCAACCTAGATAGCATATTGAAAAGCAGAGACATTACTTTGCCAACAAAGGTCCGTCTAGTCAAGGCTATGGTTTTTCCAGTAGTCATGTATGGATGTGAGAGTTGGACTGTGAAGAAAGCTGAGTGCTGAAGAATTGATGTTTTTGAACTGTGGTGTCGAAGAACATTCTTGAGAGTTCCTTGGACTGCAAGGAGATCCAACCAGTCCATTCTAAAGAAGATCAGTCCTGGGTGTTCGTTGGAAGGACTGATGCTAAAGCTGAAACTCCAATACTTTGGCCACCTCATACAAAGAGTTGACTCATTGGAAAAGACTCTTATGCTGGGAGGGATTGGGGGCAGGAGGAGAAGGGAATGACAGAGGATGAGATGGCTGGATGGCATCACTGACTCGATGGACATGAGTTTGAGTAAACCCCGGGAGTTGGTGAATGACAGGGAGGCCTCACGTGCTGAGATTCATGGGGTCGCAAAGAGTCGGACACGGCTGTGCGACTGAACTGAACTGAACTGTTTCCTGTTTATGTGTGTGCATGCACACGTGTGAGAGACAGATACAAAAATGATTTGCACATGAACTCTGAATAAATAGGAGCTATTGTCTCACTGTTTCACATTTGTTTCCCCTCTTCTTTTCTTACCCAGTCTATGTACCATTTAATAAAAATCTAGCTCATTCCTCCTAACTTCACATCATTTCTGCAAAAGCACAATCTCCCATTAACGCGAGCCCAAGAGAAAGAAATAGCAGCCATTAAATGAATAATTCTGTTCTGTCCACATTATCATAAAATGCTGCTCACCTGATACTGTCTATGGTGTTCAAGCCATTGTTCAAGCAGAATTACTATTTCCTCACAAAGAGAGTTTGCAGCCTTTAACACCAAACCTTTGAAAGTCTGTCCCAGCTTTTTCCTCACTGTATAAAAGAATATTCAGATGTCCAAACTGCCCTGAAGAGACCAGGGGGAGCCCTTTAAAACTGTTTTTCACTGATGTTTATAATCCAAGAGAATAACAAACTATTTATCAGTATTTACATTTTTCTTTGTTTCTGCCAAATTATATTCTATCAGATAAGTTTAGTTTTCCTCATTCATTCACTAATTTCATCTAAATCCTAATGTAGAGTTAAACATTTCACTTTGCCATTTTCTGTGAAAATCAATGCCCTTTCTGAAAATAATCTCTTCTCCAACAAAATGATACAGTATTAAGAAGAAACATAAGCATTCTATTTTCTTTAAATAATAAATTATAAATTAAAAATGAAGTAACGCGGGAAACCTACAGACTAAAAGGGATCGAGGAGGCAACAACCAAGCACAATGGACAGACCTTATGTGGAATCTGATTCCAACAACAGTGAACAAGATTTCTCAGTGGGATGTCTAACAACATGTAAACTCAGATTAGAAGGTTGATGACATTCAGGAATTTGGGTTATTTTTCAGGTGAAATAATGTGGTGATTTTTTTCCAAAGGGAAAAGATTTTTTTTCTCTTAGACGAAACTAATGAAATGTAGACAGATGAACTAATATGATGTCTAGGATCTGCTCCAGAATAATGTAGGTTGGGGGTGGGGCAGGCAGAGCACAGGGGTAGAGATGCAGCAAGACCGGCCACCGGCTGATCCTGGCTGAAGCTGGGAGTGGTACATGAGGATTCATTACACTGTGCTTGCTATTTTAGAAATTTCTATAATTGTTAAAAGTGAATGAAACTTCATAGAATGGACTGATCCCCTCAAGGGGAAAAAAAAAAAAGGCATTCTGTGAGTGTTATCACATCAGGATTAAAACAGCAATGTATATACCTGCATATTTACCCAGAAGACCAGTTTTAAATAATCAGCAACAAAGATTTTTCAAATTAAAAAAATAAATAAAAACTCTCAACAAATCTTGTACGTTAAACCAATACTATTATTATTTAAAATTCAAGTATATCCAACTTAGGAGTCATTACCTACCTCTTTCAAAGCACAAGCCTTTATTACTTTTTCATATCGTTCTTCTTCATATTTCTTCCCAAATAAAATGTTACTCCTCACAGTTCCTGAGAACACCCAAGGCTGCTGAGAAACATACACGATCCTCCCATGCACGCTGGCCTGCCCCTGGCTCGGGGGCAGCTCCCCCAGCAGAGCACGTAACAGTGATGACTGAAACAGACGGCAATACACACACATGAACAGGCAGCACTCAGGACGGAACATGCCCCGCAGCACAGACGACCCCACCTTGGCGCTTGATACATGATAGAACGCTTGTGTTTAGAACAGGATAATGTATAGTTCTGGCAGTTGCAACCAAAAAGTTGAAAATAACACTGTTGGTCAATGTAAACCCACAGTTGACAAGAAATACTAATAAAATGCTATAACAATCTACTGTGCCCAAGAATTTCCCCCAAATGAAGCGCTATACTCAACAAAGACTAAATAAAAATGTTTAACATTCTTAACTAGCAGAGCAGCCCAGCAGGATGTGTATTTCTTGCATCTGATGTTTATGCAGCTGTTCCTACATCTGAGTATCCTTCACTTGGCAAATACTTGTTAAGAAGCTACATGTAAAAACTATATCCAAAGATAGGAATGCATTGTTTAACAATTCAGCAGAAGCATACCTCCTTGCTAACACCGTAATAGTTTAGATCAGATGATGAACCCTCCTAGAACTATTATGCTTTGTGTGCTCTGTTGCTTTATGTCTCATTTTAATTGAACATTAAGGGAATGTAGTATTTTAATCATAGCTCTGCCAATATGTTTATCTAGAGGCCTGTTGCCATTTTTGTCTTTGAAATTTTTGTTGCCAAGAAAGGCAAGATTACGTTTTTTTTTTTTTTTTCCAGATTGAGTTGGTGTAGTGTATTCTTGGTTATCAAATACTCACAATTATGTAAAGTTTAAAAAATAAAATAAAATTTAAAAAAAGAAAAAAAAATACTCATAGCTTTGGGACTTTGAAATGGTAAATATTCATGATGTGTGAAACAGCATGATACATAACTGTAGGTCTTCATTACATAAAAATGGATGCTTAGTTGTGAAGATACACAAACGAGACCTAGAAGGACATGTCATGGTAAACTGCTTGTGATTCTGAATGACTTCGTTTTTTGCTTCTTGTGCTTTTTGGTTTCCTATTATGCACATGTTAACTTTTAAGAAATAAATGTTATTTTAAAAACCTTAAAAAATAAAAGAAAAGAAAAGAACTCTGAAGTGAGTTGTGTCCAAAGAGCAAAAGTCCATCACAGAAGAAATCATCAACCTCTCATGTACACACTTACGTTTAGATCTCTGTATTTTGTTGTACAGAACACAAGAGACTAAGTGCATGTACACATGTCCTTCAAATCTTGTACACCACACAGATGTGGTGTGTCTGTGTCCCCACATCACAGTGCTAGCGCACTGGGCTAAAATAATCTGCCTGCATATCTGTCTCACCCCAGAACCTGGTTGTCTCTGGATGGCAGACGTGTCAGGGTCTCGCTCACATCTGTTTCTTTAGCTCCAGCACATGGCTGCACATTCACTACATGTGCACTGAGCGGATCAAGTCAAGTCATATGAGAAAACGCTCAAAGCTTCCTGGAAGAGCCTTCACAACCTCCAGACTTCCTAGAGGGACCACCGTCACAAAAAGAAGTCCCCACTGTCTCATTCTGTCCTGAATAGATGTCACATAAATAATTTCCTTCCCTGAGATGTCCAAACATCCGACAAGCAGCTCCCAACTGTGCAACATGAAGCACCAAGAAGGAAAACACAGTGTGCGTTTACCCAGATTTATGTGGCCGTGAAACCTTCTTGCAAAACGAATGTCCCATGGAACACACCTGGAGGAAAGCGATTCTAGATTTGCCCAGTTCAAACTGTGTTATACACAGCTTTAGGCTCAACCCTTAAGAATTTTTTAAAATATTTATTTATTTATTTTTGGCTGTGTTGGGTCATAGTTGCAATACTTAAGATCTTCCATTGCAGCACACAGGCTTAGTTGCCCTGAGGCATGTGGGATCTTAGTTCCCCGACCAGGGATCCAACCCGTGTCTCCTGCATTGGAGGGCAGATTCTTAACCACTGGACCACCAGGGAAGTCCCTCAACCCTGAGAATTTAACAGGGGCTGTGGCATTGCAGCAAGCTGAACAAGGTATCATGGCTTACCTTTCCTGCTCCCACAGGTCCAACCACAACCAACAGTTCACCAGGTCTGACAGTAAACGAAAGGCCTTGTAGGGTTGGGGTCTCTGATTCCTGCAAATTAAAGTTTATAAAGATGTGCCCCTTTCAATAAAGTAACACACATTACTTCAGAAAATGGAGAAAATAACAAAATAGTCATTGATGTGCTAAACATAGCCCACATTTTTCTCCTTCCTATTTTAAGACAATGTGTTCTACAGGACTTTTCATCCAATCTTGTCTCTTACAGGGTCTGAAACAACTTCAGTTGCCTTTAGAAGGCTCCTTTTACCAGCTATCCATATGAACACAGTATTAGATAGCCACAGAATTTAGCAGTTGAAATGACAAGCTGAAATTTGAAATGCAAATTTTATGATGTATACTAACTTATTAAAATAATATACTTAATAGGATAGTCAATATAGGAAGTTTTTAATCATTTATGTTTTCATTATGACCCTTGGTTTTAACTATTTCATTAATCTCCACGATGTGGCAGCTTAAGTACATGATTAGCCTGGCCCTCTACTAATAAATTGAAACCTCCACTATCTCTCCCTTTTCATTTGATAAAGAATGAATCTCAGTAATGCTAAGGAAGCAGGTCAGTTTGTATGATGAAGTCTTTCTTGGCAAAGTAACTCTTATAAATACCCGCCAAAGCTCTAACTTCACAAGAGCTCTAATTTAACACCAACAATGACAACAAAAAAAATAGGGAATTAAGAAATTAATTATGACTTTGTGGGTCAGAGTGATGAGACCTCAATTTTAATATGTGTTACATGCGTTACCTGTCCTGGCTAAACAGGGGCCATAAAGTACTTCTGCTGTAAGAAAGCAAAAAAATATGGAGGTACATGCAACAGCACACAATCCAGTGTGAGGGAGAAGCCATGCCAATTACAGGTCATATTCCTGAGAGACTTAAGGGTGTGTGTATGTCTTTACATGTTCTTAGTGTTAAGAAAATTGTCAGTAACTGATAATTTTTGTTTTTAAAGAGAGGTTACAGTTCATCAGTAAAATGCCCAAAAAACTTAAAGTACAAAGTCTGAACAAACTATTGCAATAATCTTCAAAATGAAAAAATTTCTCTGGGAAGAAATGAAGTATAAAACATTAACTTTTTTTTCTTTTTTAGAAACTTTTTGCTGCGGGTGTACATGTGTGCCCCATCCTGAAACCCCCTCCAACCTCCCTCCCCATTCCATCCTTCTGGGTTGTCCCAGTACACCTGCTGTGAATGCCCTGTTTCATGCATCGAACTTTGACTGGTCATCTATTTCACATATGGTAATATATATGTTTCAATACTATTCTCTCAAATCATCCCACCCTCACCTTCTCCCACAGAGTCCAAAAGTCTGTTCTTTATATCTGTGTCTCTTTTGCTGTCTTGCATATAAGGTCGTCGTTACCATCTTTCTAAATTCCATGTATATGCTTTAATATACTGTATTGGTATTTTTCCTTCTGACTTACTTCACTCTGTATAATAGGCTCCAGTTTCATCTACCTCATTAGAACTGATTTAAATGTGTTCTTTTTAATAGCTGAATAATATTCCATTGTGTATATGTACCACAACTTCTTTATCCCTTCATCTGTCAATGGATATCTAGGTTGCTTCCATGTCCTACCTATTGTAAACAGTGCTGCAATGAACAATGGGATACATGTATCATTTTAAATTTTGGTTTCCTCAGGGTATATGCCTCAGAGTGGGATTGCTGGGTCGTATGGCCAGTACTCTTGCCTGGAAACTCCCATGGACGGAGGAGCCTGGTAGGCTGCAGTCCATGGGGTCGCGAAGATCAGACACAACTGAGCGACTTCACTTTCACTTTCATGCATTGGAGAAGGAAATGGCAAGCCACTCCAGTGTTCTTTCCTGGAGAATCCCAGGGACAGGGGAGCCTGGTGGGCTGCCGTCTATGGGGTCACACAGAGTCAGACACGACTAGAGCGACTTAGCAGCAGCAGCTGCAGCATGGTGGTTTTATTCCTAGCTTTTTAAGGAGTCTCCATACCGTCTTCCATAGTGGCTGTATCAATTTACATTCCCACCAACAGTGCAAGAGTGTTCCCTTTTCTACACATCCTCTCCAGCATTTATTGTTTGTAGACTTTTTGATGATGGCCATTCTGATCAGTGTGAGGTGATATCTCATTGTCATTTTGATTTGCATTTCTCTAAAAATGAGTGATGTTGAGCATGTTTTCATGAGTTTGTGAGCCATCTGTATGTCTTCTTTGGAGAAATGTTTGTTTAGGTCTTTTTCCCACTCTTTGATTGGGTTGTTTGTTTTTCTGGCATTGAGTTGTATGAGCTGTTCAAATATTTTTGAAAGTAATCCCTTGTCAGTTGTTTCATTTGCTATTATTTTCTCCCATTCTGAAGATTGTCTTTAAATCTTGCTTATAGTTTCCTTTGAAGTACAAAAGCTTTTAAGCTTAATCAGGTCCCACTTGTTTACTTTTGTTTTTATTTCTGTTACTCTAGGAGGTGGTCATAGAGGATCTTGCTTTGATTTATCTCATTGAGTGTTCTGCCTATGTTTTCCTCTAAGAGTTTTATAGTTTCTGGTCTTACATTTAGGTCTTGAGTCCATTTTGAGTTTGTGTATGGTGTTAAGAAGTGTTCTAATTTCATTCTTTTACAATGTAGCGGTCAAGTTTTCCTAGCACCACTTATTGAAGAGGCTGTCTTTGCCCCATTATATATTCTTGCCTCCTTTGTCAAAAATAAGGTACCCATAGGTGCATGGGTTTATTTCTGGGCTTTCTATCTTGTTCCATTGGTCTATATTTCTGTTTTTGTTCCAGTACCATACTGTCTTGATGACTGTAGCTTTGCAGTATAATCTGAAATCAGGAAAGTTGATTCCTTCAGCTCCATTCTTCTTTCTCAGGACTGCTTTGGCTATTTGGGGTCTTTTGTGTTTCCATAAGAATTGTGAAATTTTTGTTCTAGCTCCATGAAAAATGCCATTAGTAACTTGATAGGGATCGCATTGAATCTTTGGTAGTATAGTCATTTTCACAATATTGATTCTTCCTACCCAGGAACATGGAATATCTCTTCATCTATTTATGTTGTCTTGAACATAAACATACTAAAAAACATTCTAAAATATGTCTAAAACATTAACAAACTAAAAAAATGACAATTATTTTTCATCACTAAAAAGGAGACTTGGATATTATAGGAATACAAATCAATAAGAAGCTAGATTTTTAAACATGAGAAATTTTTTAAGCTTCTCAACTCCTTTCTTGTCTGATACTGAGAGTTCTATGTTACTACTTTCACTCAGTTATGACAACAAAATAATGAGCCACATACATTCAGCTTCCTGTCCCCACACCTCACAGTTTCCCAGGGCCAGACACTGAGCTCCCTCCCTGTTCAGGCTTCAGAATCTGACATTGCTCTGCCATTTTGTCTCTCCAGTCCTGTAAATTCTAACATTAGAAACATATGTACTTTAAGTTCAAGATGTGCTAATATGTTGAAAGCTCTCTTGAAAATGACATAGAGAACGCATCAAATGTATTAGGCTGATTTTACACATAATCTCTGTAGTTGCAAATTTTATCTCTGATTTTGAGAACTTTTATAACATACTTTCAGTAAATGTGCAAGTCACATTTTACACCATGAGTAAAATCTCAAAATTCTCCAATAAATCTATGTCACAGTTATCTATTAGCAGTCATGATCTAGGAATGGAGGACTTATTACCTTATCCCAAAAAGCAGTAAAATCTTTCATGTGCACGATTGTTTTATCATCTGATGGCAGTTGAGTGGTGAGCTGTGATATCTCATCAAGTAACAAAAAGTTCTACAGAAAAAGGAAAAACATAGACAGTTTAGTCTGCGGGATGAAACACAAACAAAAATAATTGCTTCCCTGGAATTTGCAGTAAAAATCTATACAACCTACAAATTGTTTTGCCATTTGTATTTGAAGTGTTGGTTCACATCAGAACAAACTAATATATAGAATAATATACACTATTATTACAGCATATAGTATGTACATTCATAATATAGTACATATAGTATACATAGAGTTCTTTATATAAGGGAGTGTGTGTGTGTGTGTGTGTATAATGTGTGTATATGCATGTGTATATATGACATAAATAGAGTGCTTGGCCATGAGTCTATCTGCAACTTTCTTAACATTTCTTAGTGTACAAATTTTTCCCTAAGGAGAAAATATAGCTCTAAAATCCAACACATTTAGAACCTGGACATTTATATTGCTTTAGTCTTGTGTTACCAGCAATAAACATGGGAGCTGATAGGAAATTATTCCATACATATTTACTGAATCCCACTATGCACCAAGCACCATGTGACACTGCTAGGAACATAGAGAGGAAGGCCATTCCCAGGCCTTCTTCAATCAGGTGGCACAAGACAGGCTGGAAACACAAGACCTACAGCAGAGATGCTGAATGAAAACTCTGGCTCTACTGTGGGTCATGACCCTCATGTGAGCACTTAAGACCACTCTGCTTTTCTCATGTGTGTTAAATCAATATCACTGCTTTTCATTAACTACCACTTGTTATCATTCTAAAAAGAAAATGTTCTTATTAAATTTCTACCTCTTAAAAATACTTCACAAGCATCTTTTCACTATCACTTATCTCTTCTCTTTAGTCAGTGCCTTCTGTCCAGCTCGACAGGAATGGCTGCATCTTCCACTTCTTGCTATTTTCACAGCAGTTAGCAGTCATTCAATGTGATTTAGCTGAATAAAACCAAGTCCTGTGAACCACTACAAAGCTAACATATACATATACCAGAAAACTCTCTCTTGCCCTGCAAATGTTAGATGTATTAATAACTCAATGAAAGAAACTACAGTGGTAGAGAAATTGAGTAAACAACTGAGACCACCTCCATTACCCACACCCCTAAGAACTATGAATGTGTGGCAGAGACTGCTGACTGTCCTCAAAATCTGCTTTCATTCTTCTGTGGTAACAAACCCTGGATTTTGGCTGCAAGTGGCTTTTTGGAAGGAGGGCCTCTCTCTCCAGCCTCACAAGCAGATATGCACAGCCATGTGGCTAAATCGAGGTCAGTGGAGAGTGACAGCAACCAGGACCTTCCTCCACCCCACGGCCTGGGCCTTGGAGGCTGCCAGTGGGGTCAAGGTCACATGCAGTGGAGTAACATAATAAGAGAGAAAGAGTCTGAGTCCCAACACCACGGAGGTTCACACTAGCCATGGGACTTGTTATGGGGAGAGCTGTATCACCACAAAAAAGATATGTCCTAATGCCAGTTAGCTCAAAATGTGACTCTATTTGGAAATAGGGTTGTTATAGGTGTAATCCATTAAGGTGAGATCACAGTGGAGTAGGGTGGGCCCTGAATCCAACATGATTAGTGCCCTTATAAGAAGAGAGATGCAGAGACAGACACACCGGCAGAAAACAGGCAGATGATGATGGAGACAGAGGCTGGAATGATGGCAATTACAAGCCTAGGAAAAACAAGGTTTGTCTGAAACCATTTAAGTTAACAGAGCTGACAAAGGAGTCCCCCTTACAGGATTTTGAGAGATTGTGGCCCTGCTGACACCTTGATTTCAGACTTTCAGCCTCCAGGTCTGTGAAACAATATACTTCTCTGATTCTAGGCATTGTGGTTTGTGTTACTTTGTAAAGGCAGCCCCAGGGAGAGAATATAGAGCCTTACAAGGACTCTTGCATGAGAGAAAAGCAAACTATCCTTGTAAGCAGCTTTAATATGGGCAATTCTAGGACCCAGAGGCAAACCAAATCCCTACCAACACAGGGGCAACTGATAAAAGCTTCTGGGGATGTTTGAGAAAGAAAACATTTGAATAGGAACCTACTCCCCTAAAATCATAAACATCCTTCAAGTCCTTGACATTCTCATCTATCACACCACAGAGCTACAAATGTGATTGCAATCTTCCTCTTCCAAAGAACAATTGGCAAAAACTGATAATGAAAACCTGCTTCTGTGCAGGAAAAACAAAGCAGTACCCTTGCATTTCTCTCAAAGACCAGCAGTCAGGAGATAAGATCCTCTCGTTTCCTCCTCCTGTCATCCAGGCTCACTGAGAACCTAACATGGGGCGCAGCTACTCCTCCCTGCCCCGAGCCCGTGTCCAGCAAGGGGCAGGATGGATGGACGGTGGTCTGAGGACTCCTCTGCAGGCTCTCAATCACCACAGCCTGAGTTCTCTCTCCACATCACCTCTCCCATTATCAGTCATGTAGCAGCTCTTGTCTCTTCTGCCACAGCTCATTCATCTCCCAATTTTCCTTTTCTCTTGAAGCAACATAATTTCAGAGTCTAACTTACTATTAATCATTTCAAATACTGATACAATGTTCTTGGGTTTTTTCCCTAGTTCCTTCCCTGGCCCTCCTGATCTCTTTACAACACCTCTGAGAATGTCCACCATACTTAATATCCCCCAGTGATCCATAAGCACCTAAGTCCACACTACCCAGGTGGCCTCTGCCTGGACACCCTGAGTACTAACCCACCCACCCTTCCAGTCCATCTCAACAGCTAATCCTCCTGGGAACCTGTCAGGACATCACCAGCTGGCACTGTCCTCCCTACCCCTGAATCCCATGAGGGATTCTCCTATATGTCACACAGAAGATATAGACACTACATCACTCACACACTTACAGACACTAGTTCCAACTCCAACAGAGACCAAGCCTTGTACAGAGTCAGCAAATCATGGGTAAGGGAAGGAATAGATTACAGGGCTCCTCAAATCCATCCAACCTGCATTGCTACAGCTTTACATAGACTGAGCTAACACAGCAACAAGCAAAAAGTTGTATGCATATATTGTACATCTTGTCTAGACAGAATCAAATGCCAATTTCAGCTTAAATATGTTACCAAGACAAAAACTCAAAATTCAGTGGGTGCATGTGTTCAGTTCAGTCACTCAGTCATGTCCGACTCTTTATGACCCCATGGACTACAGCACGCCAGGCTTCCCTGTCCATCACCAGTTCCTGGAGCATGCTCAAACTTATGTCCATTGAGTCAGTGATACCAGACACCATCAGTGTGTACAGAGTAGGACAGAAATTCCCAATACTTCTCCACAAATAATAGGTTTGAGTGAGGAAAGATGTCACAATCTTCCAGGGGTTAAGTGAGATTCCAACACATAACCAGCTTGTAAAGGTGTAAGAAGTGCTGGCTGGATTTTTTTCTAGGACTCAGGCTGATAAAAAAAAAAAAAAAAAAGACCGAAAATAAAATACAGATGATGTGCAGACCCAGAACAGATCATGTGGGAAAATATCAAAGTCATAACTTCAGCCAAAAAGATTGACTTCCCAGTGGCTGGTGGGGGAAAACCTAAGCAGTTTTGTGAATAATATAACTTCAGAGACACATTTTACTGGATATGAAAGTCACTGAAGACTTATCGTGCTTTCAAAATATTTACAATCCTATTGGAGTCATTCAAAGACAAGAGCTTCAGTCCATTTTCCTGATTAAGATAAAATAGAGGGGTTTCTGGGGCCTATAAAGTCACAGTAAATCATTCATATTTTGTACATGGGAAAAATGACATAGAAAAGCACATGAAAACAAGAAGACACAACACTATGAAGACCATGTGTAGTTCTGCCCATGGGGATGGACCACCGCACCCCATCCAAGGTAGGCAGGGGTAGTGGGTTTCCTTCCTGGGGCTGCCAGACATGACCTGAGCAGAAATGCTGGATGATGAACCACCTAGTCTACTGAGCCCCAAGCTTCAGGAGGCTGTGGGGCAGCAGGGCTCAATACCACACTGTGTTTTAAACTCTGCATGCCCACCACACCTCCAGCCCATCTGTGGTCAAATCTTGCCCAGTTCTGACCACCTGGTCAGTAAACTCAGTTGACCTTTTCTTCCACTCCTGAGGCCCTTTTTACCTTCTAGTTGGGCATCATCACATCTAAGTGAGAGGCAGAGAAAGGAAGAAAATGATTATCCGATAATTGCTGCTACCTGTTAGATAACAGGACAGGAGGTTGAATCCAGCCAATGGCTGCTCAGTGAGGCAGATCTTACAGCAAACACTGAGTATTTTAAAATGCTCTCAGAATCCAAAACTAAGTCCAGGCTAGTCATCTCCTCAGATTTGGTTCTCTCTTAGCATTCCTTATTATCATAGTGAGAATCCAGGTGATTTTACAGCCTGAAAAACCAAAGCAGCCTGACATCCACCTCTCCCCTCCCCGCCCCTAATACCCAACTCAAAATGTGCCCCTGAGTGGCTCTCAAATATGGCCAAGTCTCTCTATTTCACCCTAAACCAAACCACATCATCTCGTCCCTGGACCATGTACTGCACACACTCCTGATACACTCATCTCCCTGACTCTGCTCTGGGTCCCTAACCCACCTCATTGTCCTGTTCTCCAGGCTGCAGCCAGGCCGAGTTTTGAGATGATAAAAATCTTAATGTTTCCTGTAGGATCCTGTATGGGCCCCTCCTCAGGCCTCCAGCTCTCTACTCTGCAGCCTCAGACATTTCTGGTTACTCAAATGCACGGATTCCCCTTCTCATCCACAAAAGGCCTTTGTCACATGACCATCCCCAGGGAAATGTGAAGCATCAGCCTCCCATCTCCCACACCCCCACACATGGAATTCTCCAGGTAACTTGCTTAGCCTTCCCTGCTCAAACTTCTCAACACAACCTCCAAAACTACACCAGTGACTCTGCCAAAGCAACTCATGGCCCCTCAGACTTTTCCTCCCAAGGACTATTGACACAGAAATGCACATCAGGTATCACTGTTTGATACTTTATTAACCTCCCACTTGATGAAACATAAATTGCAAGTAGGAAGGACTTCTCTGCAGTTGCTACCTGTCCCTATATATACTCACCTGTACCATACTCAAGGCTGCACTAGACTTGTTATTTTGTGGAATGATTGGATGAGTAAATTAAAATTTGACCTGCAAAAGTCAAGCATAAATCAAGACAGCTTTTTCCTCTCAACTGATTTTAGTTTTAAAAAGGTCCTGTTACCTTTTGCATTTGCTAAGGTACATTTTAGATTTCTTTATACAACTAGGGCAATGTTTCCCAAACATGATTTATTTTCAGGGACACAGGGACACTTACTAAAGACATAGGTAAGTTGGACCCCAGCAAAGGAATAGTGAATCAGAAACTCCAAGATGTGATTATTTAGTTTTAATAAGCACACCAGGTGATTCTCATGAACTAGAGACCTACATTCTTTATAGGATTGTAAAACTAAATGGGTTGAAGAAGTTTCTATTAATAGGATCTAAAAGAAAATAAAAATACTTCCAAGATTACTTCAACACACCAAGGAGCAGTTTCCAATGCAAACAATCTCACCACTCTTATTCTCAGCTATTTGCCCTGCCTTTACTGCAAACTACCATCAACAGATCTTTAAATTCCAAGACCACCTTCCAGCCATGAAGAGAAAATTTAGGTGTTTTTCCCAAATCAAAGGTGTGTCCTTCATCATGACACACAGCAGCCTGACAAAGTCAGCACAAGGAAAATTCAAAGTTCTCCCCAGATCATAATTTTAATGTTACTGCACACACCTACACAGGAAGAAGTCTCAGGCCTTAGACATTGAGTTCATTTTAGTAGAAAAGAAGTAAAAAATCCACCCAAGTATTTGAGCACAATTCTCTGAAAACCTTCTACAGGACCCCTTTCCCACTACACTCTCTGGTGTGTCACATCATCCATCAGAGAATCAGAGTTATCACTGTCTCCACTTCAACCATGCTTAACGGTTAGGTATTTGCAGGATCCCAGACATGATGGAGCTGGAAGGTCCCTTCAGTTGCACATGTTCTGAGCATCTGCTATTTCTGAGCACTACGAAAATGAACAAGGCACTGTCTGTAAGAAGTCTGGAGTTCCAGGAAAGAAAGAAATCCATAAACACATGGCTTAGTGAGGAAAATGTCATATCCAGGAGCTCAAAGGAAGATATGGGGATTCAAGAGGGTGTGATGGTTAATTTTATTAACTAGACACTTGGTAGACCAGCCCCCAGACACTTGCTCAAACATATATTACAGTGAAAGCATTTTTAGATAAGACCGACATTTAAATCAGTAGAGTCTGAGTAAATCAGATTATCCTCCATAACATGGGTAGGCCTCATCCAATTAGTCAAAGGTCTTAAGAGAAACTAGACTGACCAACTCCAAAGAGGAGGGAATTCTGTCTCAAGAGCACCTTCAGACTAGAGATGAATTTTAGCATAAAGCCTCATGGTATAAATCTTCTTTTATGATGGCCATCAAGACAGACTATTTTTGTTAAATAAGTAAGAGTGTTTCTAGTTTACTACAAGGCCCAGAAGCCAGGCCAGCAGGAGCTACATGAACACCTGGCTGTGCAGGGCACAGCTAGCTCCTCTCTTTAGAGAGTAGGTCCACCAAGCCCAGTTGGGCTGGGTTCAGATACACAGATGGATGCACAGAACAAGCAGAAGATTCAGACCTATCCTCACTCTGGATAAGATTCAGTTCCCCTGATTTGACACTCCCATCAAGAACCAATGTTCCAGGGATGCCTATCTCTAATCTGCTCCCTCCTCTGTATTTCTCCAGCTTCTAGTGCAGACTGACCTGCCTGGAGCCGGCATATTGCATATTGAGTGCATATTGCATATTGCATATTGAGTGCAGCACTTTCCACAGCATCATCTTTCAGGATCTGGAATAGCTCAACTGGAATTCTATCACTGCCGGGAGCAGGAGCTCTGCCCATGGCAAAGGTCATGAGGAAGGAGGCTCGGCATACGCAAAGGCGGGATCGAGCCTCAGGAGTCCCCCTGGAAATTCTTGAGCATCTACCCCCCAAACCAGAGTCTGCCTACTTTCTGCTTTGTGCTTTACACCTACACCTCTGACTTTATGGGGGCTGTCCCCCACTACCTCTCTCTGAGAAAAAAAGAGTTAGCTTACAGCTCCAGTTAATAATTCCTGGGTGTGACAGTGTTTCAACCTACAAACTCCTTTGGAAATCCTCTAGCCTGCCTGAATAGTTTTTCTGGCCACATGTGATTGTTCAGAGCCTCCCAACTGTGAGAGGCAGGAGATGTTCTAAACTGTCTAAACACAGATTCTTTTGAGTAGTTAAAAGATTGATTAGAAATTGTATTGGTGAAGGGTTTTTCACTTATTGAGCCAATGTTTGCTGCTAAGTCTCCATACTCCTTACCTACTGTGTCCTTGGCGGTGTATTGATTGATATAATGGGTGTATAGAAATGTAAAATGCAGCTTTGTCCAATGCTTTTTTGGAGGCTGGTGCCTGACTTTGGAATAATCACCTTTAGAGAAAAATAAGTTTCTTAAAATGTTAACAGGCCTCCTGGCCAGAAGATGATGTAATTCACCTGAACTTTTGCATATGATAAGTTTGAAAGCCTGGCTTCGATTAGGACCAGGAACTGCTGTCCTTGCATGACTCCACCCCTTCCCCCATTATCCTCTATGCACAACTTAAGGTATAAAAACTACTTTGGAAAATAAAGTGCGGGCCTTGTTCACTGAAACTTGGTCTCCCCATGTCGCGCTCTCTCTCTAATTCTGGCTGAGTCTCCATCTGGAGCGCGGAACCCGCCATGCTTGCTAATTATGCCTGGGCTTCTAAGATCCGACCGGGGAGGCCTCAGTGTCTCCTCTCCTTCGGGAGAACGGAAGGACGCCTGCGGCCTACGTAAGTGGTGCAAACTTCTTGTCTTGAAGTTTTATTGGTATCCCGCGTAAACCAAGCTACTCAGCCTCTTTTCTCCACTGAATTTTCCTACTGAGCTATCCTCATTCTATTACTCTTTATATCCTTAATTAACGTTTAATTAAGCAGTTGTTTCCTGACCCTCGCCTACGCCGTCTCTCCTTCGAATACCCTGGATCAGCTGGGGCTGGTCCCCAGCACTGACCCACCCTGGGCCTTTGTAGGGGCCCAGTCATGTCCTGTAACTGTTGTCTCAGTCAATCCAGCACTTATTTGATACCCATGATGTGTCCAGCATGGACCAGGCACTACACTAAAGAACCACTACAGACAGTCTGCTGTCAAGGGGCTCAGAACACTCCCAGGGAGTCAGCATCACCCCATCTGACAAAAGGCTGCTGTGCACATAGATGGAAACCCCAGATCAATGTCAACAAAAGTGCTGGGAGAGGGTCATGGGGCTGCTGGAGGCTCAGAAGCATTTACTTAAATCAAGGACAGAAGAGAAATCAATCCAAGAGGCTGAACAGAGTGAGTAAAGACCTCAAAGTAGGGATGGATAAGGCAGGTCACAGGGAAGCCCCTTTCCTCCTCCCCACCCCAGTCCCCATGTGCTGAGAAACAGACAGAGGGGCCAATGGAGCCCAGAGTTTAAAACTTGAGTCTTCAAAAAACAGGGACTTCAAAGGTCTTCAGAGTAAGAAAAGATGATAAAAACCATACTTAATGAGATAGTCCACATGACAGAAGGTACATAGAAAGCAATGTAACAGTGGTTAAGAAATCATGCTTTGGTCAGAATCCTACTTCTGTCATTTGCAAGCTGTGTGAGGATGGGTGAGCTATTTCAACTGATACAGGAACCTGTTTCCTTATCTGTAAAGCAGCAACACTAATGTTTATCCACTCAATTGCTTTCCTGATTAAATGAGATGGCATGATGCATAAAGAGTTCAAGAGGGCCCAGACCACAAGTAGATCACTGGTAGCCACGATCAAAGACAGCAGCTGTGGCAGCAGTAATAACAAAACCACAATAGCACAACACACATATGAAGCTTCCATCTGGATGGGTTAATGTGTCACTAAAAATGTCACTACAGTCCAGGGATTTTCCTAAATGCCTTATTTCAAGATGTGAAAGCCATGAAAAAGGAATTTTTTAACAAGTTGCATGGACGAAGTCTTATAAGTGTTGCTAGAAGACCCCATCAGAAAGAATGACAAACTCAGGGGACCAGAACTGACCCCATATGACTGATGTGTTTTATGGGAAATGGTTTTTTATAGCATAGAAACTTCATCACACACAAAAAAAATGGCTTTTATGACAAAACCCAAAACTAAAATATAATCACATTGGAGAACTATCTAACTTCACTAGAGATCTATTATTAGCAGCCCATCACTGTGGCAAGGTAGAAACAAATCAGATTTTTCATAAAGCCTAAACACTCAAGCTCATGCCCAGGCTGACTCACAGAACCATTTTATTTTAATTTTAGATTTATTCATAAACACATGAATAACTGATCACCTACTGTGTGCCAGACCCTTGTCTTGGTGATGTAAATTATTTTCCCAAGGCAATTTAGGGACAGCCAGGAAAAAAAAAAAAAAAAAAAACATAGTGGGTATGGTGGGAATCACAAATTTGAAGGGAGGAGTCCAGCTAGAGACAGAATTAAGCAATGAAAAGAGGCAGAGAGGAAAAAGCAGATCCAAAAGGCAAGCTCAGAAATTAACAAGCAAACCACCTATGCAGGAAAGAACCTGTTTCCAACAGAGAACTAAGTAAATCTTCCTGCACAAGGAGCAAGGATCTCTCAGCAATCTTTTTCCCTCCCAGCCCAGAGAAGAATCCTGTTCACTCCAGAACTCTGCACACTCAGTATCTAGTCATTTGAGTTAGCACAGGAGAGGCAACCTGTTTGCTTCTCTTGTCTTTAGACATATTGATCACCCTGAAGTCATCGCTTGTATGGAGAGAGTCCATTACTGCTGCTACTGCTGCCAATAAATGAGCAGGGAACTTATGATATTTATAATATACTCTATCAAAGAAGAGAGGGGGGTACATAAGAGAGTTTGGAATGACTACCAGCTTTGGCACAGAGAGCTAAACCTCATCTAACTGGCACACAGTCACACCAAATAAAAGAAGGCATTTTATGTAAAATACACCTACAACTTAAAAAAGTTATTTGTTCCCAAACCTTGATTCTTCGGATACTGATGATGGCCTCTGACACCTTCTCGATGGCCATGGGGAAGTAGAGGGTGCTGGTAAACCACAGAGCCTCATACAGCATCACCACCACAAACACTTGGCTGGCTGTAATCACCTTTTTGAGAGCCACATTGGTGATGAAGGTGACAAAAATCATGATTTTGGTTACAGCAAAAAATGATGCCAAATTCATTCCTCTAAGATAGGAACTTTGCAGAATCTTGGAAATTTCCTTTCTGGAAAAGAGAGTAGAAAATAAATTTTAAAACAATCATCGACATCCAAGGCATGAATTCAAGTGCCCTGTGTGAGTGGCCCCTTTCAAGGGAGTGGACACAGTTAAACTATCCCTCACATCATGGAAACACTACACAGTGCACACCCGGAGGTCTGCCCCCAAACCAGGACCACACTCTTCAGCACCACTTCACTCTTCCAACTAAAAGAAGACTTAGAGTCACACTTTTTTAAACATTTTGGACCAATGAGACTGAGTTTGAACATTCATTCAACATGCATTCATAACCACAAGTCCTGTGCCAGGCTCCTCACTGATGACAGAAAGACACAGTTTGTCCCCTCCAGGAGCTCATGAACTTGTGGGGGAAGAGAATAAGACACCCCAAAACTGTGACACACCAGATATTGGAAAGAGGCAGCCGCACAGCCCCCACAGGAGATCAGAGCAGAGTTGTGTAACACAGAGCAGTGGAGTGAGAGCAAGTTGCATGAATGTGGATCTTGAGAAGATAAGCTGAAGTCAGAGTTGGCAGAGGCCAGAGAATAAGGAAGATGAGAGTGTATTCCCATAAGAGGGAGGGCCCCCGCAAAGGTGCAAAGTAAGAAGTGACAGGGAGATACCAGAGAATTCTAAGTACACTGTGCTGGAGTAAAACACTCATCAGATATTTAAATGAAAGATGTAGAAAAATACCGTAGACAAGAGAATGTAGAAAAGTACTCTACAAAGAAAACAACATAGTGTTTTCATGTCTCTGTTTGGAATGAATAATAATGATTCATAAAGTTTTGCCTGATATAGTTACATCCAATCTCTATAATCTCACCATTTGTGCTACAGCAAACTATAGTTTTACTTTGAATGTCATCGTCTCAAGTACTAGCATCTTCTGTAGAGAAGGAAATGGCAGCCCACTCCAATACTCTTGCCTGGAAAATCCCATGGACAGAGGAGCCTGGCAGGCTATACGACATGGGGTCATAAAGAGACAGACACAATTTAGGGACTAAATAACGACAACAAGCCCTGCATTGACAACAGGCAAAAGCCACTTGCTTCAAGAGAAGAGACAGAAAAACAGGTTCTGCCCAGGATCCTGAAGTTGTACAAAGCAGAGGACGTTAACTGGGGCAGAGAGAGGAAACTGCCTCACACACAAACTCCAATATAGGACAGATGTCATGGAGGGACAGAAAATACACCTGCTATCATCATCAGAAGCAAAGGCTTTGGACTTTTCAGCTAAAGACTGATTTCCAGCAATTAGATACTCTTCTATCTGAAACATTTAACCACCATGTCTCTGTTCATGTTTCTATATTGGATATGAAAACAAAACCTTGTGGAGTTCTTTTGTAATTGATTTCCATATGTGAAAGACCTTTACAGACAGTGAAAAAGCTAAGGAGTATCATTAGGTAAAAATAAACAAAAAGACAGGGAAAAAATACTAACACCTTGAAATTACTGCTTTTGGGGGGTTTGTGGTACTAAGAAATACTTGGAAATTCATTTCTGTATAAGTAAGAAGCATAAGCAAAGGAGAAAAGGAAAGATATAAGCATCTGAATGCAGAGTTCCAAAGAATAGCAAGAAGGGATAAGAAAGTCTTCCTCAGTGATCACTGCAAAGAAATAGAGGAAAACAACAGAACTGGAAAGACTAGAGATCTCTTAAAGAAAATTAGAGATACCAAGGGAATATTTAATGCAAAGATGGGCTCGATAAAGGGCAGAAATGGTATGGACCTAACAGAAGCAGAAGATATTAAGAAGAGGTGGCAAGAATACACAGAAGAACTGTACAAAAAAGATCTTCATGACCAAGATAATCATGATGGTGTGATCACTCACCTAGAGCCACACATCCTGGAATGTGAAGTCAAGTGGGCCTTAGGAAGCATCACTACAAAGCTAGTGGAGGTGATGGAATTCAAGTTGAGCTATTTCAAATCCTGAAAGATGATGCTGTGAAAGTGCTGCACTCAATATGCTAGGAAATTTAGAAAACTGAGCAGTGGCCACAGGACTGGAAAAGGTCAGTTTTCATTCCAATCCCAAAGAAAGGCAATGCCAAAGAATGCTCAAACTACTGCACAATTGCACTCATCTCACATGCTAGTAAAATAATGCTCAAAATTCTCCAAGCCAGTCTTCAGCAATACGTGAACCATGAACTTCCAGATGTTCAAGCTGGTTTTAGAAAAGGCAGAGGAACCAGAGATCAAATTGCCAACATCCGCTGGATCATCAAAAAAGCAAGAGAGTTCCAGAAAAACATCTATTTCTGCTTATTGTCTATGCCAAAGCCTTTGACTGTATGTATCACAATAAACTGTGGAAAATTCTGAAAGAGATGGGAATACCAGACCACCTGACCTGCCTCTTAAGAAACCTGTATGCAGGTCAGGAAGCAACAGTTAGACCTGGACATGGAACAACAGACTGGGTCCAAATAGGAAAAGGAGTACGTCAAGGCTGTATATTGTTACCCTGCTTATTTAACTTATATGCAGAATACATCATGAGAAACGCTGGGCTGGAAGAAGCACAAGCTGGAATCAAGATTGCTGGGAGAAATATCAATAATCTGAGATATGCAGATGACACCACCCTTATGGCAGAAAGTGAAGAGGAGCTAAAGAGCCTCTTGATGAAAGTGAAAGAGGAGAGTGAAAAGGTTGGCTTTAAGCTCAACACTCAGAAAATTAACATCATGGCATCTGGTACCATCACTTCATGGGAAGTAGATGGGGAAACAGTGAAACAGTGTCAGACTTTATTTTGGGGGGTTCCAAAATCACTGCACATGGTGATTGCAGCCATGAAATTAAAAGATACTTACTTCTTGGAAGGAAAGTTATGACCAACCTAGATAGCATATTCAAAAGCAGAGACATTACTTTGCCAACAAAGGTCCATCTAATCAAGGCTATGGTTTTTCCAGTGGTCATGTATGGATGTGAGAGTTGGACTCTGAAGAATGCTCAGCACCGAAGAATTGATGCTTTTGAACTGTGGTGTTGGAGAAGACTCTTGAGAGTCCCTTGGACTGCAAGGAGATCCAACCAGTCCATTCTAAAGGAGATCAGCCCTGGGTGTTCATTGGAAGGACTGATGCTAAAGCTGAAACTCTAATACTTTGGCCACCTCATGCGAAGAGTTGACACATTGGAAAAGATTCTGATGCTGGGAGGGATTGGGGGCAGGAGAAGAAGGGAACGACAGAGGATGAGATGGCTGGATGGCATCACCGACTCGATGGACATGAGTTTGGGTAAACTCCGGGATTTGGTGATGGACAGAGAGGCCTGGAGTGCTGCAATTCATGGGGTCGCAAAGAGTCAAACACAACTGAGTGACTGAACTGAGCTGAAGAAGCATTATACAAATTTTTCCTTTAAGAAGATAGTAAGTGGAAGAGCAGGTTAAAATGATGTCTCCCCGTTCTACTTAAACTTTCTGCCACATGTTGGGGGTGGAGTGCGTAGTATTTAAGTTCATTGTAATGTTAAAAACTTGGTAAGACTTCAAAATTAATTCAGAAAAGTCAACTGTAGTAATGTAGGTGAACCTAGAACCTGTTACTCAGAGTGAGGTAAGTCAGAAAGAGAAAAGCAAATATTAATGTCTATATATATGGAATCTAGAAAAATAGAACTGATGAACCTATTCACAGAGAATAAATGGAGACACAGATGCAGAGAACAATCTCAGAGACACAAAGTGGGAGGGAGAAGGTAGGACAAATTGAGAAAGTAGCATTTGCATGGATATGCTGTCATGTGTAAAATAGATAACTAGCAGGAAGCTGCTATATAACACAGGGAGGCTAGCCTGCTGCTTTCTGACGACCTAGAGAGGTGGAATGGGGGAGTGGAAGGCGGAGATTCAGGAAGATGGAGATATATATACATATATATACACACACACACACACACATACATACATACACACACACATATACATATACATACACACATACACACACACACACACAGTGATGGCTGATTCACCTTGATGTATAGCAGAGACCACCACAACATTGTAAAGTAATTATCCTCCAAAAATAATAAGTAAATTCAGTTAAAAATGTGGAGGGGAGTACAAAAATATGGTGTGACATATACAAAAACTTACCTTCTCAATCTGGTAATAAGGTCTATAAGTGACTTTTCCCAAGCATTCATTTTTACTGATTTGATGCCACTTATAAATTCACTCATGGTCCTGATCCTGTCGTCTGTGAGAGCTGCAGTCTTACTCCTAAGGGGACAGACGTGAGAGATGAGCCATAGTGATCAAGTACTAACTTTCTGTGGCAGCAGCAGCAGGGGGCACAGGGAGGGACCAGAGATCAAATGATTCTCTACAGCTCTTCTGTGCTAACATCACAGGAAGGTACTACTCAAAGTACAAATGGAGAAAAAGACTTCCAGGAAGTCAACAGCTCAGCCTAATTCAAAGACTAACTCAGAGAACTTGCAGTAACAGCCAAGGAAGACCTGAAGTGAGTCAGATACAAACCATCTCCCCAAGAAGATGGAAGGTTGAACAGGAAAGGCAGAAAGGAATCTAACAGGAAAACAGTGTCTGTGCTGTAATAAAATAGGAGTAAAACTCTGGGGAACAGAAAAGATGAGGCTGCTAATAACATCAGGAAAGGAGAACAAGAAAAACTTCAGAGACCTTGTAGCACTGGAACAGGGCCTCAAAGGATAAGGAACATCTATCCACAGCAAAGAGAGGAAAGGGAATTTCAAGTAAAGAAAAATACCTCACATAAAGGTACACACAGACACAAAAGAACTCACATAGCTTAAAACAACACACCTTCACCACCTGACAATCTGGACAATGACCCACTTCCAACCCTCTGGAACCTGCCTCAGTTCTAACTCATCACCATTATGCCCTTCATCACCAGTTACCTTTCTACCACATATGCTGCTGAGACTGTGGGACTTTATGAAAGTGAAAGTGAAGTTGCTCTGTCATGTCCAACTCTTTGCCACCCCATGGACTGTAGCCTATCACACTCCTCGGTCCATGGGATTTTTGAGGCAAGACTACTGGAGTCGGTTGCCATTTCCTTCTCCAGAGGATCTTCCCAACCCAGGGATCAAACCTGGGTCTCCCGCATTGTAGGCAGATGCTTTACCATCTAAGCCACCAGAGAAGTCCTAATAAAGACATAATTTGGCAAAATTCAACATCCATTTAAGATAAAAACCCTCCAAAAAGCAGGAATAGAAGGAACATGCTGCTGCTGCTGCTGCTAAGTCACTTCAGTCGTGTCCGACTCTGTGCGACCCCATAGACGGCAGCCCACCAGGCTCCCCCGTCCCTGGGATTCTCCAGGCAAGAACACTGGAGCGGGTTGCCATTTCCTTCTCCAGAAGGAACATAACTCAACATAATAAAAACTATATATGACAAACCCTCAGCAAACATTATCCTCAATGGTGAAAAATTGAAAGTGTTTCCCCTAAAGTCGGGAACAAGACAAGGGTGCTCACTTTCACCACTACTATTCAACATAGTTTTGGAAGTTTTGGCCACAGCAATCAGAGAAGAAAAAGAAACAAAAGGAATTTAGATTGGAAAAGAAGTAAAATTATTACTGTTTGCAGATGACATAATCCTCTACAGAGAAAAGCCTTAAGACTCCACCAGAAAATTACTAGAGCTAATCAATGAATATAGTAAAGTTGAAGGATATAACATTAACACACAGAAATCCCTTGCATTCCTATATACTAACAATGAGAAAACAGAAAGAGAAATTAAGGAAACAATTCCATTCACCATTGCAACAAAAAGAATAAAATACTTAGGAATATATCTACCTAAAGAAACAAAAGATCTATATATAGAAAACTATAAAGCACTGGTGAAAGAAATCAAAGAGGACACTAATAGATGGAGAAATATACCGTGTTCATGGATCAGAAAAATCAATATAGTGAAAATGAGTATACTACCCAAAACAACCTAGATTCAATGCAATCCCTATCAAGCCACCAACGGTATTTTTCAGAGAACTAGAACAAATAATTTTACAATTTGTATGGAAATACAAAAAAACCTCAAATAGGCAAAGCAATCTTGAGAAAGAAGAATAGAACTGGAGGAATCACCTGCCTGACTTCAGTCTCTACTACAAAGCCACAGTCATCAAGACAGTATGGTACTGGCACAAAGACAGAAATATAGATCAATGGAACAAAATAGAAAGCCCAGAGATAAATCCATGCACCTATGGACACCTTATCTTTGACAAAGGAGGCAAGAATATACAATGGAGAAAAGGCAATCTCTTTAACAAGTGGTGCTTGGAAAACTGGTCAACCACTTGTAAAAGAATGAAACTAGAACACTTTCTAACACCATACACAAACATAAACTAAAATGGAAGAAAGATCTAAATGTAAGACCAGAAACTGTTAAACTCCTAGAGGAAAACATAGGCAGATTCATGTTGATATATGGTAAAAACCAATACAATATTGTAAAGTTATAAAAAAAGTAGTAATAAAAAAAAACCACTCTCTGACATAAACCACAGCAGGATCCTCTATGACCCACCTCCCAGAATATTGGAAATAAAAGCAAAAATAAGCAAATGGGACCTAATTAAAATTAAAAGCTTCTGCACAACAAAGGAAGCTATAAGCAAGGTGAAAAAACAGCCTTCAGAATAGGAGAAAATAATAGCAAAGGAAGCAATTAAAGAATTAATCTCAAAAAAATACAAACAACTCCTGCAGCTCAATTCCAGAAAAATAGAAGACCCAATCAAAAAGTGGGCCAAAGAACTAAAGAGACATTTCTCCAAAGAAGACATACAGATGACTAACACATGAAAAGATGCTCAACATCACTCATTATCAGAGAAATGCAAATCAAAACCACAATGAGGTAGGATTTCATGCCAGTCAGAATGGTTGCTATCCAAAAGTCTACAAACAATAAATGCTGGAGAGGGTGTGGAGAAAAGGGAACCCTCTTACACTGTTGGTGGGAATGCAAACTAGTACAGCCACTGTGGAGAACAGTGTGGAGATTCCTTTTAAAAGTGGAAATAGAACTGCCATATGACTCAGCAATCCCACTCTGGGCATACACACTGAGGAAACCAGAATTGAAAGAGACATGTGTACCCCAATGTTCATCACAGCACTGTTTATAATAGCCAGGACATGGAAGCAACCTAGATGTCCATCAGCAGATGAATGGATAAGAAAGCTGTGGTACAGATACACAATGGAATATTACTCAGCCATTAAAAAGAACACACTTAAATCAGTTCTAATGAGGTAGATGAAACTGGAGCCTATTATACAGAGTGAAGTAAGAAAAAAAAATACCAATACAGTATATTAATGCATATATATGGAATTTAGAAAGAACGTAATGATAACCCTGTATGCGAGACAGCAAAAGAGACACAGATGTATAGAACAGTCTTTTGGACTCTGTGCGAGAGGGCGAGGGTGGGATAATATGGGAGAATGGCATTGAAACATGTAAATTATCATGTGAAACAAATCGCCAGTCCAGGTTCAATGCATGATACAGGGTGCTCGGGGCTGGTGCACTGGGATGACCCTGAGGGATGGGATGGGGAGGGAGGAGGGAGGGGGGTTCAAGGGAACACATGTACATTCATGGTGGATTCAAGTCAATGTATGGAAAAACCAATACAATATTGTAAAGTAAAATTAATTAATTAATTAAAGAAAAATAAAGACATAATTAATCAAGACCAGCGACGGTCCCAAGATGGCAGAGGAATAGGATTCAGAGACCACTTTCCACCCACAAATTCATCAAAAGATCATTTGCATGCTGAGCAACTTCCACAAAACAACTTCTAAATGCTAGTGGAGGACACTAGGAATCCAGAAAGGCAGCCTAATCTCTTCAAAAAGAGGTACGAAAAATATAAAAGACACAAAGAGAGACAAAAGAGTTAAGGACAGAGACCTCTCCTGGGGAGGGAGTTGTGCAGGAGGAGAAGTTTCCACACAGTAGGAAATCCTCTCACAGGCAGGTCTGTGGGGAGTTTTGGAATCTCAGAGGGCAACATAACCAGGAGGACACACACACACACACACACACACAGAATATGCACCTAACCGCAGCTTCCAGTGGAAAAGTAGCCCAGACACTCGCATCCACTACCAACAAGTGTGGACTGGACAGGGAGGCACAGGCTGCATAATCAGTGCTTAGGATAAGGACTGGGCCTCAATGCCCTGAGGACAATCTGAGGGAGTTAACATGAGATAGAAACCCAAACTGTGGGATTGCCAGAGAGAACAAAAAAAGAGAGAGAACTTTTCCGCAAAAGGCTCTAACACACAGCCTGGCCTGCACACAGAACAAAGGATTGAGCTAACACCAAAGAAGAGCTAGGCAGCCTCCCACTCCCCAGAGGCAGAGAGGCAGGTGTGCGACAGCCAGAGCTGCAGGGCAAGAGGCTGCTGCAATCTCTGCCCCAGGGACCGGCATCCTCCACCAAACTGCGAGCAGGCTCCCACTTGCTAACCACGTCTTCCTGGGATCCTGGACGGTTGACATCTGCCAGGAGTGTCGCAGCCTGAGATCAGCTCCCCAGAGGAGACACACCTCCCACATGGCACACCTGAGATGGTGCTCTTGCGGCGCACCCAGGACACCAACCGGCCAGGACTGGGGAGGTGATTAAGACACACGGACCACCTGGGACAGTGCACTTGCCAAGCACCTGGCCACCTGAGCTGCTTGAACCTGGGAAGGGCACAAAATGCACACCCAACCGACTCTGTGCCCTTGTGGAGTACCCAAGAACCTGAGCAGCTTAGACCTGGGAAGTGCACGAAAAGGCAGGCCCACTTTGGACAGTACCCCTGCAGAGGACCCTGGAGCCTGAGCAGTGTAGACCCAGGAAACACATGCCACCTTGAGCTTTGGCAAACCCAGTGTGGTCCTTACACTGCGAACACTCCCCACACATGCCAGCAATATTTGTTTGCAATGTCTCCCCCTCCCCACAACAGAACTGAACAGGTGAGCCTAAATAAGCGACCACCTTCACCCCTTTGTGTCAGGGTGGAAATTAGACACTGAAGAGACTTGCAAACAGAGGAAGCCAAAATAAACAAAGAAGAGGGAACCGCTCTGGAAGTGACAGGTTCAACAGATTAAAACCCTGTAGTTAACATTGACTAAGCATTGGAGGGGGCCTATAGACCTTGAGAAGAAGTACCAGCTGGAACAAGGAATTATCTGAAACTGAACTGACCCCACATTGCCCACAACAGCTCCAGAGAAATTCCTAGATATATTTTTACTATTATCACTTATTAATTTTTTAATTTAAGTCCCTTATTACTCCTTTGATTTTCATTTTTGTAAACTATTATCTTGCAAAAAAGACCCCATTTTTAAAGCAAATTCACATATATTTTTCATAATTTTATGATTGATTTTGTTTTATAATTTTAATATTCTATTTCTGAGAGTCTAACCTCTACTCTAGATTTTTAATCTTTGCTTTTTGGAATTTGTTTTCAATTTTGTACCTTTAGGAATATAATTTTCAGTACTCATTTTCACTTAGGTGTGTGAAATTGCTGGCTGATTTTATTGCTGTCACCCTTTTTGACTCTCCCTTTTCTCCCCCAGGTCACCTATATCCCCTCCCTCCCCTTTCTCTTCTCTACTTGACTCTGTGAATGTCTCTGGGTGTTCTGGGCTGTGAGAACACTTAGGGAATTGATTACTGGCTAGATTGCTCTCTCCCCTTTTGACTCCCCCTCTTTTCCCCCTGGTCACCTCTATCTCCCTTCTCCGTCTTCTCCATGTAAGTCTGTGAACCTCTCTGGGTGTCCCTCACTGTGGAGAATTGCTTCACCACTAATCTAGATGTTTTATCATCTGTGTTATATGGATGGAGAAGTCTTAAGGCTACTGTAAGAATAAGACTGAAAGCCAGAGGGAGAAGGTTTAACTCCAAAACTTGAGAACATCAGGGAACTCCTGATTCCATGGAATATTAATAGACAAGAGCTCACCCAAAAGGATACATTCCTACACTGAAACCAGCTCCACCCAAGAGTTAACAAGTTCCAGAGCAAGATATACCATGCTAATTCTCCAGTAAAGCAGGAACACAGCTCTGAGCATTAAAAGACAGGCTGCCCAAAGCCATGCCAAACCCATAGACACCCCAAAACTCACTACCAGACACTTCATAGCACTTCAAAGAGAAGCGATCCATTTCCACCCACCAGAACACAGACACAAGCTCCCCTAACCAGGAAACCTTGACAAACCACTAGTCCAACCCCACCCACAGGGAGAAGGCTCCACAATACAGAGGAACCATGAACTGCCAGCAAACAGAAAGTGTGGCCCAAACACAGCAATCTGAACAAGATGAAAAGGCAGAGACATATTCAGCAGGTAAAGCAACATGATAAATGCCCACAAAATCAAACAAAAGAGAAGGAGATAGGGAATCTACCTGAAAAAGAATTCAGAATAATGATAGTCAAGATGATCCAAAATCTTGAAAACAAAATGGAGTTACAGATAAATAGACTAGAGACAAGGATTGAGAAGATGCAAGAAATGTTTAACAAGGACCTAGAAGAGATAAAGAAGAGTCAATCAATAATGAATAATGCAATAGCTGAGGTCAAAAGCCCTCTGCAGGGAATCAACAGCAGAATAATTGAGGCAGAAGATAGGATAAGTGATATGGAAGATAGAATGGTGAAAATAAATGAAGCAGAGAGGAAAAAATAAAAAAAGAATTAAAAGAACCGAGGACAACCTCAGAGACCTCTGGGACAATGTAAAATGTCCCAACAGTCAAATCATAGGAATCCCAGAAGAAGAAGATGAAAAGAAAGGGCATGAGAAAACTTGAGGAGATAATAGTTGAAAACTTCCCTAAAGTGGGGAAGGAAATAGCCACCAAAGTCCAAGAAAACCAGAGAGTGCCAAACAGGATAAACCCAAGGTGAAACACCCCAAGACACATATTAATCAAACTAACAAAGATCAAACACAAAGAGAAAATATTAAAAGCAGCAAGGCAAAAGCAACAAATAACCCACATGGAGATCCCCATGAGGATAACATCTGACCTTTCAATAGAAACTCTTCAGGCCAGAAAGGAATGGCAGGACAAACTTAAAGTGATGAAAGAGAAAAAACCTAAAACCCAGATTACTATACCCAGCAAGCATCTTATTCAAATATGAAGGAGAAATCAAAAGCTTTACAGACTCAGCACCACCAAACCAGATCTTCAACAAATGCTAAAGGATCTTCTCTAGACAGGAAACACAGAAAAGGTTTATAAACTCAAACCCAAAACAACAAAATAAATGGCAACAGGATCATAATTATCAATACTACCTTAAATGTAAATGGGTTGAATGTCCCAATCAAAAGACAAAGGCTGGCTGAAAGAATATACAAAAAACAAACCCCTTATATGCTGTCTACAAGAGACCCACCTCAAACCAAGGGACACATACAGACTGAAAGTGAAGGGCTGGAAAAGGTATTTCATGCAAATGGAGACCAAAAGAAAGCAGAAGTAGTGATACTCATATTAGATAAAATAGACTTTGAAAGAAAGGCTGTGAAAAGAAATAAAGAAGAACATTACATAGTGGTCAAAGGACCAATCCAAGAAGATATAACAATTATAAATATATATGCACCCAAAAAGGTGTTCCCTCATTGCTCAGTTTGTAAAGAATCTGCCTGCAATGGAGGAGACCCTGATTTGATTCCTGAGTCAGGAAGATCCTCTAGAGAAGGGATAGGCTACCCACTCCAGTATTCAGTATTCTTGGCCTTCCCTTGTGGCTCAGCTGGCAAAGAATCCGACTGCAATATGGGAGACCCCGGTTTGATTCCTGGGTCAGGAAGATCCACTGGAGAAGGGATAGGAGACCCACTCCAGTATTCTTGGGCTTCCCTCGTGGCTCAGCTGGTAAAGAATCTGCCTGCAAGGTGGAAGACCTGGATTCAATCCCTGGGATGAGAAGATCCCCTGGAGAAGGGAAAGGTTACCCACTCCAGTATTCTGGCCTGGAGAATTCCATGGACTATAAAGTCTATGGGGTTGCAGAGTTGGACACGTCTGAGTGCCTTTCACTATCACTTTCATACACCCAACATTGGAGCACCTCAATACATAAGGCAAATGCTAACAGGTTTCAAAGGGGAAATTAACAGTAACACAATAATAGTGGGAAAATTTAGTACCCCACTCACACCTATGGTTAGATCAACCAAACAGAAAATTAGCAAGGAAACACAAACTTTAAATGATACAATGGACCAGTTAGACCTAATTGATATCTATATGATGTTTCACCCAAAACAATGAATTTCACCTTTTTCTCAAGTGCACACGGAACACTCACCAGGATAGATCACATCCTGGGCCATAAACCTAGCCTTGGTAAATTAAAAAAAAAAAAAAAAAAAAAAATTGAAATCATTTCAAGCATCTTTTTGAATCACAATGTGGTAAGATTAAATGTCAACTAGAGGGGAAATGGAGAAGGCAATGGCACCCCACTCCAGTACTCTTGCCTGGAAAATCCCATAGGCCGAGGAGCCTGGTAGGCTGCAGTCCATGGGGTCGCTAAGAGTCAGACACGACTGAGTGACTTTACTTTTACTTTTCACTTTCATGCATTGGAGAAGGAAATGGCAACCCACTCCAGTTTCTTGCCTGGAGAATCCCAGGGACGGGGGAGCCTGGTGGGCTGCCATCTATGGGGTCACACAGAGTCAGACATGACTGAAGTGACTTAGCAGCAGCAGCAGCAGAGGGGAAAAAACTATTAAAAATACAAACATATGGAAGCTAAACAACACATTTCTGAATAACCAGCAAATCACAGAAGAAATCAAAAAGGAAATAAAAATATGCAAAGAAACAAATGAAAATGAAAACGCAACAACCCAAAACCTATGGGATTCAGTAAAATCAGTGCTAAGACAAAGGTTCATAGCAATACATGCTTACCTTAAGAAACGAAAGAAAAATCAAATAAATAACCTATCTTTACACCTAAATCAACTAGAAAAAAAAAAAAAAAAAACAAAGGAAGAACCCCAGGGTTAGTTGAAGGAAAGAAATCATAAAACTTAGAGGAGAAATTAATAAAAAAGAACCAAAGGAGACTATAGCCAAAATCAACAGAACTAAAAGCTGGTTCCTTGAGAAGGTAAATAAAATAGGCAAATCATTAGCCAGACTCATCAACGAAGAAATGGAGAAGAATCAAATCAACAAAATTAGAAATGAAAATGGAGAAATCACAACAGACAACACAGAAATACAAAGATCATAAGAGACTAGTATCAGCAACTATATGCGAATAAAATGGCCAACTTGGAAGAAATGGATGAATTCTTAGGAAAGTACAACCTTCCAAAACTGAACAAGGAAGAAATAGAAAATCTTAACAGGCCAATCACAAACATGAAAATCAGAACTGTAATCAAAAATCTTCCAACAAACAAAAGCCCAGAACCTGATGGCTTCACAGGTGAATTCTATCAAAAATTTAAAGAGCTAACACCTCTCCTACTCAAACTCTTCCAGGAAATTGCAGAGGAAGGGAAACTCCCAAACTCATTCTATGAGGCCACCATCACCCTAATAACAAAACCAGACAAAGATGCCACAAAAAAAGAAAACTACAGGCCAATATCACTGATGAACATAGATGCAAAAATTCTCAAAATTCTAGCAAAGAAAATCCAACAACATATTAAAAAGATCATACATCATGACCAAGTGGGCTTTATCCCAGGGATGCAAGAATTCATTATTATTTGCAGATCAATCAATGTGATACACCACATTAACAAATTGAAAGATAAAAACCATATGATTATCTCAATAGATGCAGAGAAAGCCTTTGACAAAATTCAACATCCATTTATGATAAAAACCCTTCGGAAAGCAGGCATAGAAGGAACATACCTGTACATAATAAAAGTCATATACAATAAACCCACAGCAAATATTATCCTCAATGGTGAAAAACTGACAGCATTTCCTCTAAAGTCAGGAATAAGACAAGGGTGCCCACTCTCACCACTACCATTCTACATAGTTTTGGAAGTTTTGGCCATAGCAATCAGAAAAGAAAAAGAAATACAAGGAACCCAGATTGGAGAAGAAGGAAAAATCTCTGTTTACAGATGGCATGATCCTCTACATAGAAAATCCTAAAGACACCACCAGAAAATTACAAGAGTTAATCAATGAGTATAGTAAAGTTGCAGGATATAAAATTAATACACAGAAATCCCTTGCATTCCTATACATTAACAATGAGAAAACAGAAAGAGAAATTAAGGAAACAATTCCATTCACCACTGCGATGAAAAGAATAAAATACTTAGGAATAAATCTACATAAAGAAACAAAAGACCTGTATATAGAAAACTATAAAACACTGGTGAAAGAAATCAAAGAGGACACAAATAGATGGAGAAATATACTGTGTTCATGGAACAGAAGAATCAATATAGTGAAAATGAGTATACTACCAAAGCAATCTATAGATTCAATGCAATCCCTATCAAGCTACCATCAGTATTTTTCAGAGAACTAGAACAAATAATTTCACAATTTGTATGGAAATATAACAAACCTCGACTAGCCAAAGCAATCTTGAGAAAGAAGAATGGAACTGGAGGACTCAACCTGCCTGACTACAGGCTATACTACAAAGCTACAGTCATCGAGACAGTATGGTACTAGCACAAAGACAGAAATATAGATCGATGGAACAAAACAGAAAGCCCAGAGATAAATCCACACACCTGTGGATACCTTATCTTTGACAAAGGAGGCAAAAATATACAATGGAGAAAAGGCAATCTCCTTAACAAGTTTTACTGGGAAAACTGGTCAACTGCCTGTAAAAGAATGAAATTAGAATACTTTCTAACACTATACACAAAAATAAACTCAAAATGGATGAAAGATCTAAGTGTAAGACCAGAAATTATAAAACTCCTAGAGGAAAACATAGGCAAAACACTCTGACATAAATCACAGAAAGATCCTCTATGACCCACCTCCCAGAGTAATGGAAATAAAAGCAAAAATAAATGGAACTTAGTTAAAAAGCTCTTGCACAATGAAGGAAACTATAAACAAGGTGAAAAGACAGCCTTCAGAATGGGAGAAATAGTAGCAAACGAAGCAACTGAAGAATTAATCTTAAAAATATACAACCTGCTCATGCAGCTCAATACTGGAAAAATAAATGACCCAATCCAAAAATGGGCCAAAGAACTAAACAGACATTTTTCCAAAGAAGACATACAGAGGGCTAACACATGAAAAGATTCTCAACATCACTCATTATCAGAGAAATGCAAATCAAAACCACAACGAGGTACCATCTCATGATGGTCAGAATGGCTGCTATCAAAAAATTCTACAAACAATAAATGCTGGAGAGTGTGTGGAGAAAGGGGAACCCCCTTACACTGTTGGTGGGAATGCAAATTAGTACAACCACTCTGGAGAACAGTGTGGAGATTCCTTAAAAAACTGGAAATAGAACTAACATATGACCCACCAATCCCACTGCTGGGCATATACACTGAGGAAGCCAGAATTGAAAGAGACATATGTACCCCAATGTTTATCGCAGCACTGTTTACAATAGCTAGGACATGGAAGCAACCTAGATATCCACCAGCAGATGAATGTATAAGAAAGCTGTGGTACATATACACAATGGAATATCACTCAGCTATTAAAAAGAACACATTTGAATCAGTTCTAATGAGGTGGATGAAACTGGAGCCTATTATACAGAGTGAAGTAAGTCAGAAATAAAAACATCAATACAGTTTATTAATGCATATATATGGAATTTAGAAAGATGGTAACAATGACCCCATATGTGAGACAGCAAAACAGTCACAGATGTAAAGAACAGACTTTTTGACTCTGTGGGAGAAGGTGCTGCTGCTGCTAAGTCGCTTCAGTCGTGTCCAACTCTGTGCAACCCCATAGACGGCAGCCCATGAGGCTCCCCCTTCCCTGGGATTCTCCAGGCAAGAACATTGGAGTGGGTTGCCATTTCCTTCTCAGGGGGGGATAATTTGAGAGAACAGCATTGAAACATGTATATTGCCATATGTGAAATAGATGACCAGTTCAAGTTTGGTACATGAAACAGGGCACTCAAAGCTGGTGCATTGGGATAACCCAGAAGGATGGGATGGGGAAGGACGTGGGAGGGGTGTTCAGGATCAGGGGGCACATATATACACGTGGCTGATTCATGTCAATGTATGGCAAAAATCACCACAATATTGTAAAGTAATTAGCCTCCAATTAAAATAAATAGATTGACTTAAAAAATTAATCAAAACTGACTTTGTCCTTGGACACTTATAAATTAATGGAAATGTTGAATTAAAAATAAGACATGAATATACATACTGGAAAAATCACTCTAACCCAAGCATAACAAAAATGCATGCAACTAAGATTGAGCCTGTAGGATTATTACTATAATAATGCTTAAATAACTTCAATATAGGTACATTGGGCTCAAGGACACTCTACATATTCAGGTACAGTGCTGAGAGGGTCTGGAAAATCCCATAACTTTTCAAGATTATCCTTCAGCTTAAAGCTGGAGCCACCACTGGCTAAACTAAGCCTGAAGGGTCTACAACACACACAAAGAAGAGATCAGAGAAGGCATTTTATTTTTTAAACAAAAGCATCCAACAGATTGTAGTTGTCACCAAATATATGTTGGGGCTGCTGCTGCTGCTAAGTCATTTCAGTCGTGTCCAACTCTGTGCAACCCTAGAGATGGCAGCCCACCAGGCTCCCCCGTCCCTGGGATTCTCCAGGCAAGAACACGGGAGTGGGTTGCCATTTCATTCTCCAATGCATGAAAGTGAAAAGTAAAAGTGAAGTCACTCAGTCGTGTCTGACTCCTAGCGACCCCAGGGACTGCAGCCTACCAGGCTCCTCCATCCATGGGATTTGCCAGGCAAGAGTACTGGAGTGGGTTGCTGTTGCCTTCTCCGAAATATATGTTACCTATTTTTAAAACCAGTGTTTCACTTACCGGAGTGATGAAAACCACATCCCAAAGCAGCTTTGCAACAGCAGAAGGAAAATGAGAACCGCCATTCCAGCAAGACACGATATTCCTGTTTCCATCCAGAGCAGGGCAGTCACTGCAATTGCCTGCAGTGGCCCCACCCACAGATAGTGCAAGAACATCGTTACCTTAAAGAAAAAGATAAGCCTTCTTAGGATATTATAAAAAAACAACACAAGTAAGGACACAGTATAGAAATAATATGCTTGTGAAGAAGATACAGGAACCAAAACAGAAATGATCACAGTGGATTTTAAACCTGCTAAAGCAGAAATCCACACATCCACCCCAGATGACAGTTCTGAGGCAGCACAGGACCAGCCACGGAAAACCCAACCAGCAGCACTGGAAGGAAGATCTGAATTTTATCCACAACACAAATGAGCTCAGGGTTACCCCAAACTCTCTTTGCTCCAAAATTCAGTCACCATCTCCCCAGGAGAGCCTATATTATGGTACCTACTACTCTCTCCAGTAATTACTTAAGTATTTACCTCCCTGACAGGCTGTGGCTTTTGGGGGACAAAAACTAAGCCTAATTTATCCCTGAAACTGAGTAGAAGTCTTACTTCATGTTTGATGAATGAATACTTGAAGGAGAGGCGGTCTAGTGCAGTACAGATCTGACCAACAGCTACAATGCCCTGGGTAATATGATTTATTCATAAAGTAAGTGGGGAAAAAAGAGTGTGAGGGGACGGCAGAGAGGAAGTTGTGTCTGGCTGAGGACCACCCACTTGGCATTATTCCTTACAGGCTCCCTATACAGCAGGCACTGAACAGGGAAAGAACAACCCCTGCCCACCAGGCCTTCATCATTCAGAGGAGGAGGAAGACAGCCCAGCAACACCAACACCATATACCAAGAAGGGCCACACCAGGAGGACCCCTAGGGACACTAACCAAGCGGGGAAAGAATACTGCTGCCTATTATTAGAAAAACAAAATTCTCATCCACAGGACAACACACATTGTTACATCTAAGTTGCACACAGAAGAAATGAGAGTTGGATAAAAAGAACCCTTGTCTTAGGTCCTCAACAGAACCCTGGCTGACACCAAACCCTGGCACCTGGCATCCCAATAAGCTACACTCAGTAAGAAGGATGGGAAATGGAAGAGAATCCCTCAGGGGTAGCTTACCTGATCAAACCTGTTCACATCGTTGGACAGCAGGTTGACTATCTGGCCTGTGGTGGTCTTCCCCATGGCCGAGCTACTCAGACGAAGTACCTAGTGAGAGAAAGATACAGAGAATTGGACTGCCAAGGTGATACCAAGTCAATCTTACAACATAGCAAAATGGAGTGTGTTTTTGTGGGGTCTTGAGTGGTGCTAGGACAAAGAGAGTGACCCCAAACAGCAGGGCTCTAGGGACCTACATTCATCCTTCGTCTCCTCAATGTGGTGGCAGCCCCGCCCACAAGAACAACAAACGGAGGAGCAGGAGGTAGAAGCAAAATCCCCCATCCTGCTTCTCAATGAACTTGAACCTGCCTGAAGGATAAAGGGATGTTGATTTAGACTTAAGAACAAACCAAAATAAACTTGAGCCAAACTAGATGAGAGTGGAAAGGCTACCTTAAAGAAAGAAATTAGAGGACTTGGACAGACTATAAATCTGGAATTGATTATTAATTCTGTGCGAGACCTCATTTAAACACTTTGGGCTTAGTTTATTCATTCTGAAATGAGTGAGTATAATGTTCAAAATACTGTTCCTGTGAGGAACCTCTGTTCTTAATGCCAGTCTGCTGACTTTACAAAAAACACAGCCTCTGCTGCACAATTCCTTTATTTGTTAAGAAAAATGCCCTAGAGATCTGAGGAACCTGAACAGACACCATGAGCTGCTTAAAAAACCACCAGTTGGATCCAAACAGAGTCTCATGGCTCATAAAACTGTTTCATTTAGTCCTCAGGTTAAACAGAAAAATCAGTGATAAAGTGGGGATGTAAAACAATGTAGCTGACATAGAAGAGAGTATGGCTGTTCCTCAAAAAACTAAACACAAAATTAGCATATAATACAGCAATTCCACTTCTGGGAATATACTCAAAAGAACTGAATGTATGAACTTGAACAGATATTTATACACTTGTGTTCAGAGCAGCAATGATCACAATAGCCAAAAGGTAGAAACAACCCAAATGTTCACTAACAGATGAATGGATACAGAGAATGCTGTATATACCTATAATGGAATATTATTCAGTTGTAAAATGGAATTAAATTTGACACCTGCTCCACCATCAACGAACCCTTAAAATATTGTGCTATATGACATAAACAAGACACAAAATGACAAATATTTTACAATTCCACTTACATGGGACACCAAGTCAAATTCAAAGATTGAAGTAGAATGGTGCTGGCTGGTAGGGGTGGGGGTGGGGTGGCTGGAGAATTAGTGTTTATTGGATTGAGAGGATCACTTGGCGAAGATGAAATTCTGGAGATAAAGAGCAGTGTTGTTTCCTCAACAATGTAAATGTTCCTAATGTCACTAAATTGTTGTTGTTCAGTCATTAAGTCATGCCCAACTCTTTGCAATGACATGGACTACAGCACACCAGTCTCCTCAGTCCTCCACTGTCTCCTGAAGTTTGCTCAAATTCATGTCCATTGAGTCAGTGAAGGTATCTAAACATCTCATCATCTGCCACCCCTGTCTCTTTTGCCTTCAGTCTTTCCCAACATCAGGGTCTGTTCCAATGAGTCAGCTCTTCATGTCACTAATGTCACTAAACAATGTTCCCCAATTTAGTTAAAATTGTAAATTTTATGTTGTGCATATTTTATAATAATTTTTAAATCAATGACCAAAAGCCAAAGTAACTTTACCAAATTTGTAGAAATGACAAATCATTTTATTTAATACACATCCCACAAGATCATTCAAAGTTCAGCTAAAAAGAGCCTAAAAATTTCCCAAAGGTGACATTCCAAAGTGTTAGTGGGAAGAGGAAGAAAAACAGGTGGACAATGGCTCACCTGTGCAGCAAACAGTGAGCTTTGACTGAACCATGACCTCACACCTAAAAAGGTTTTCACAGTGCAGTTCTGGTGAAATTTCACACATACTTATGGGAGCTAAGCATGATCTAGAAAGACAAACATCTAGCTAACTTGTGGAGAAATCTGAGTACTCTTCTCCTAAACAGTGAAAGGTACAAGAGAATAACAAATATGTGATGGGGGACAATGAAGAACCCTGGCTAGAGTGTACAGTCACCACTGCCATTTCCACGTCACCCAGGAGGAAACCAGCTCATGTGCCAAACACACACAGTGAGATGCCAGGGGCCCTGGGTTCATACAGTGCTGAGATTAACAAGAGTCTGCTCAAAGAAAGATGAGGAGAAGACACTTTACATTTTGCCAAGAAAAACATTCCCAAGAAACAGAAGCTCTAGATAAGCAGCATAAGTAGCAACTAGGTAAAAGAAGTGATAATTTCAATTTAAATTGTTTGGTTTTAGCTTTTGATTAGGATTTTATCTTTTAATAAAAATTATATGTATTAAGGTGGACAACATGATTATTGTTAAAAATATACATTGGGAAATGATTTCTGTAGTAAAACCAATTAACATATTCACACTTTATGTAGTTACCATTTTGTGTGTCTCCTGAGAACACTTAGGTCTTCCCTTTTGGCTCAGCTGATAAAGAATATGCCTGCAATGCAGGAGACCTGGGTTCGATCCCTGGGTTGGGAAGATCCCCTGGAGAAGGAAAGGCTACCCACTCCAGTATTCTGGCCTGGAGAATTCCATGAATTCCATAGTCCATGGGGTCAGAAAGAGTCAGACACAACTGAGCGACTTTCACACTTTAACTTGAGAACACTTCAGATCTACTCTCGCAGAAAAACTCAAGTATATAATACAATTAAATAAGGATTTTTTAAAGCAAATAACCCAGGGCAACAAGATACTGAGAAACAAGTTTACACAGAGCCTTTCAACAGCTGACATGGTGTATCTGTGGCAATTTCTTTGTAAAGACACCTGAAATCCTAATTTCTTTTACAGTAGCTAAGATCAGGGTAAGGTATGAAATAGTTGTGTGGCATTTCTCAATATAAAAATTACTGAACACATCAAATCAGGTCTTATTAAAACTTCTACAATGCATACAAAAGAGAAAGAGGAAACATAGTATTATGAAGAAGACTTGAAAGAACAGCAACAAATTCTCTCCCAAATTACTAAAGACAATGGAAATTTTCAAGTTTTATCCAAAATATCCAATTATTGTCTTTAATGCCAATAAAACAATTGTAACTATAGCATATAGTGAGTCTGTATTTAGCCTGAGTTATATTTATATTTTTCTTTAGTTAACACAATTGTACTGAATGTGATTAAATGGGCCATTGAAAAATATAATCATTCCCTTTCTCAAATCCATTCTGTTCTCCAAGATTTAATTTTATGGATCCAATCCTGAAGTTCACTTTTAAATACAGCTTTGAAGGTTCTAAAAAACAACAACAACAAAATTTCCAGAAATACCACTATGAGAATTAGGCATAAAAACATTGAAAATCAATGAGATACCTTTGATACTTTAATTTTTAATTAGATTTTATTACAGATTTAGTGGATATTATGCAACAGTGGATATTATGTGGCTCAGTTCAGTTCAGTTCAGTTCGCTCAGTCATGTCCGACTCTTTGCGACCCCATGAATCGCAGCAAGCCAGGCCTCCCTGTCTATCACCAACTCCCGGAATTCACTGAGACTCACATCCATCGAGTCAGTGATGCCATCCAGCCATCTCATCCTCTGTCATCCCCTTCTCCTCCTGCCCCCAATCCCTCCCAGCATCAGAGTCTTTTCCAATGAGTCAACTCTTCGCATGAGGTGACCAAAGTACTGGAGTTTCAGCTTTAGCATCATTCCCTCCAAAGAAATCCCAGGGCTGATCTCCTTCAGAATGGACTGGTTGGATCTCCTTGCAGTCCAAGGGACTCTCAAGTCATAAAAGGTAGCCCTGATCCAATCTCAGTAGAAAACTTTTTATTATATATTGGAAAAGCAACAACAACAACAAAAAACTCGACTTGGTGCAAATACCAAGCTTCTCCAGTAAAGTACAAATGAGCCCAGTTACAAAATTTTTAGTTTGCAGAGAACTTTCCCTAAATGTTCCTGATCCTTCAAGGGAGGTATACACTGTGAAACCGAGTGACACTTACCTTGCGGTAGATCATATGGCACAGGGCTACTCTCAGCCTCATCCCCACACGCTGAATATGATAGAAGTACAAGTGGTGCAGAACAGCCCACACCAGCACGCTGGCGCTCAGCCCTGCCGCGTAGCCATAGGCTTCATGCAAAGTGGCAGAATCCGTGTGATTGGAGCTTTCAACATAATCAATCATTTTCCCCAAAAATATGGGCTGCACGACTCTGGTGCCTTCCTAAAAGGAAAAAAAGGTTTAATTAGAAATCCAAGCTCTACCAGTTTTCTTACCACAAGCTTTACTTTTACCATTAGCATATTAAAAGGGCATTTTTGGCAAAACACTACATTTATGATTCACCTGAAAAGAAAATATCTATCTCCTATTAGACAAGCAGACAATTGTTTTCATCTTAAGCCAAAATTTTACATTCAAAGACAGTGAAGCCTTAGTACTTCGTACTCACTACACTCTAGAAGTTCAATAAATACTACAACCAGTGCTTTAGAATGCATTTGGCAAAATACCAAGTTATTCTTAGGGTGCTGGTGCTAAGTCACTTCAGTCACGTCCAGCTCTTTGTGACCCTGTGGACTGTAGCCCACCAGGCTCCTCTGTCCAGGGGATTTCCAGGCAAGAATACTGGAGTGGGTTGCCATTTCCTTCTTCAGGGAATCTTCCTCACCCAGGGATCGAACCCATGTCTCTTTATAACTCCTGCATTGGCAGGTGGGTTCTTTATCACTAGCACCAGAAAAAGGGTAAGAAATTTGCTTCCATACGAACAAGCTCTGTTGGCAGTCCATCCCTGTCCCCCTGTTCTTTCAACATCTCAGCCTAACAGAAAGTCAAAATGGTTCATGTATGGGAGACACACTCTTATCACCTTCTTAAGAATCTTTATGAATTGAAACACTGGGACAAACGCATTCACTTATACCCATCCCAAACTTCACACATTAGTACAACAAGAAAACAGAGCCCAGACTCTGTTGGAACATCACAAAGAAACCAGGCTGGGGAGGTTCTCAGGGTCTCAGCCCTGAGGGACACTGTGTCAATATGTCCCTACCCTCTAGAAGCTGGGCTGTCCCTTGGAATCAAGCTAAAAAACAACTTTTGTCCACGGTTTGCCATCAGACACTTATTGAAGGTGCTGGTTTGGAAGAAATGTTACCAATCATCTCTTCCCTAAGGCAAAAGTTAAAATCCTAAACCAGTGAGGTGGGGGACACTGAGCCTTCTCCCTTGAGTAAGACTTAGGGAAAGCAATTTTCTTTCCCAAAACTAAAGGAAAAAAAAAAAGTGCAACACTTGCTCACTTTGCCAGACGGCCACTCCAACACACAACCTAATTCTTCCCTTTTGAAGGTCCCCTTCTCCCTCATCAAGGAAAACCAAACACTCAATACAAATCCAGGTCACCAAAAGTAAACACCTCGGCCCTCAACATCATTTCCTCCACAGACTTCTCAAAAGACAAAATGTCAAAACTTTGGAAATCTTTCAGGAACTTGACTTTGGAGCAAGCTTTTCCTTTTAAGCAATCCTTCCTTATTAACATAGACAGGATAAGCAACTGCCAGGTTTTCCTTGATAGCACTCTTCTGTCTGTCTGAAGTTGTGGAAAGGATATGCAAGAGGAAGGGAAAGAGAATCCCAAACAACAAATACAAACAAAACTAACAAACATTTTCAGCTCAACAAACTAGTGCCTGATGAGGATATATAGAGAAAGTTGTCCCCATTCCTCAAATGGATGTAACATTAAACCCCGACACTCCTCTCTTGTTCTGCACCCACAGGTTCACAGGCTACACCAACTGCCTTACCTTCCACAACGTAATAGAAAGCTTTATCTATTACAGAGAAGAAATCACTGTTAAGCTAAAGAATTATTCATAGGATGATCAGATCAGAGTAAGAGGATCCATTCTCAGGAACACAAAGTTTCACTGTTACATCTCCAGCAAGCCCTATCATTCACCCCTAGAGGTTCTAAGAGCTTATGGAAGAGCCCCTCAGTTTGTACACTGTAAAACAGACTTTGTATAGACTTCACTGAGATAGAAATATGTAGGCTCACACAGAGAAACAAGAATGTCAGCCCAGGTATGGCCGAGGGCAGTCCAGTGCTGCAGCCTGCAAACCTGGGGCTCTCCATCAGAAGCCCAGCACTAACACCTGCCATCCCAAATGGTCCTAAAACTTATGATTTTCTTAGGAAATCATTGTTGCCTGTTACTCAGCTCTCCTTTTGACCCTGATACTGTTCTAATTACAGTAAGTGTAATGTCACCCACCAAAGAGAATACTGATAGATGCAACAAATTCACCAAAAAGTAGTATAAAATAAAGGCACCTCATTACTATCTGATTGGATTTTTTCTGCTGAGAGATAGTATTTAATAACCCAGTTGAGCAGATAGCCTCATTAAGGAGTAATGCCATGGACTTTCCTGGTGGTCCAGTCGTTAAGAATCTGCCTGCAAATGCAGGGGACACAGGTTCCATCTCTGGTCAGGGAAGATCCCACATGCCCTGGAGCAGCTAAGCCTGTGCACCACAACTACTGAGCCCATGTGCACTGACTACCGGAGCCATCACACCTAGAGCCTGTGCTCCGCAACAAGAGAAGCCACTGCAGTGAGAAGCCCGCACACTGTAACCAGAGAAAAGTCCTTGCTCAGCAGTGAAGACCCAGTGCAATCAAAATTAATTTTTTTTTTTAAATAGAGTAAGGCCAGTGGTGAAAGACAGGGAAGCCTGGCATGCTGCAGTCCCTGTGGTAGCAGACACCAACACGACTGAGCAACTGAACAACAAATGCCAGTCCTAGCTCAGAGCTTCCTCTCCTCTGTCTGCTCTTTTTTAAAATCTTGTTTATTTATCTTTGACTCTGCTGGGTCTTTGTTGACACACACGGGCTCTTCCTTGCTGTGTGGGCCTTCTCTCGTTGCGGTGAGTGAGGGCTACTCTCTAGTTGTAGCGGTCGTGCTTCTGGTTTTGCTGGCTCCTCTTTTTGCAGAGCAGAGGCTCTAGAGCACACAGGCTTCGGTAGGTGCACCAAGTGGGCTCCGTAGTTGCAGTTGATGGGCCCCAAGGCATGTGGGATCTGAGTTCCTGGACCAGGGATCAAACCCATGTCCACTGCACTGGCAGGAAAATTCTTAACCACTGACCACTAGGGAAGTCCTTCCTCTGTTTGTTCTTGATCCTAATCCTCAACAAGTAAGGCATAAAACAATTGAGAAAATATTTATTAGCAAACTTGAAACTAACCAAATGAAAACCTTCTGGATAGCAGGAACAATATCAAAAATTGTTCCCATAAAGCCTTCATCTTTGACACCAACCTATAACCCAGTGAATAGCCTTCCCACAAAACAACTGGGAACATAGTTCTTCTTCCTTCACAAGAATTCTGCATAACTGTGAAACTGTAAAAGATATTTAAAACAGTCCAATATAGTACCACAACAATCATTTCAAAGTTCTATGAGAGTCTCAGAGTCTCTGAGGCAGACATCTCCTGGTGGAGTCCTTGTTAGTTAATCTCCTGCAAGCACTTGACATTCTGGCTCACTTCTTGCTTCTTAGGGGATCTTATAGTTTCTCCACTACATTTCCACACTACTTGAAGTGTTTCTGGCCCAATTCTACCATCTTCAAGAAAAACTGAGTCACTTCCTGAGTTGGCCCAAGCCACCACCTTAAATACCATCTCCAGCTAAAGAAAGGTTGGTAGGGACACGTATGAGAAGTTAATAGGAAAAGCAGCTAAAATTAAAATGGCTGGGTTTGTTACAGAGATTTAAGTATTCTCCATTGACAAGATTCTTCTGTGATTTAGAGACATCCTTCTCTTTTTGGTACTGGGAGGAAGACACCTTTACAAATGGAAATTTCCTTCATCAATGTAAATGTCCCTCACAGAAGGGTAACTTCTGGTCTGTCTTTACAGTTTCTCCTGTGTCTATCTCCAAAAAAAAAAAAAAAATAAAATCAGCTAAAAATAATCTTTGTGTCAAAAATGCACATTCTCAGGTGACACTTTCTACTACCCTTCAATCATATTCAATGTTTGTAGTTTTGAAATATTTGTAACACCTACAGGAAAAAAAAAAAAAAAAAACTCTGTAGGAAGCAGGTGACAGAGGAGCACAGAGGATTCCTCCAGCTCCATTTCTTCTTTCACAAGACTGCTTTGGCTATTCAGGGTCTTTTGTGTTTCCATATTAATTGTGAAAATTTTTGTTCTAATTCTGTGAAAAATGTCATTGGTAATTTGATAAGGGATCACATTGAATCTGTAGATTGCATTTGGTAGTATAGTCATTTTCACAATATTGATTCTTCCCACCCAGAAACATGGAATATCTCTCCAGCTGTTTAAGTCATCTTTGATTTCTTTCATTAGTGTCTTATAATTTTCTGTGTACAGTTCTTTTGTCTCCTTAGGTAAATTTATTTCTAGATATATATATATATATTTTTTTGCAATGGTAAATGGGATTGATTCTGTAATTTCTCTGATTTTTCATTGTTCAGTTCAGTTCAGTCGCTCAGTCGTGTCCAACTCTTTGCGACCCCATGAATCGCAGCATGCCAGGCCTCCCTGTCCATCACCAACTCCCGGAGTTCACTGAGACTCATGTCCATCGAGTCAGTGATGCCATCCAGCCATCTCATCCTCTGTCGTCCACTTCTCCTCCTGCCCCCAATCCTTCCCAGCATTAGAGTCTTTTCCAATGAGTCAACTCTTCACATGAGGTGGCCAAAGTACTGGGGTTTCAGCTTCAGCATCATTCCCTCCAAAGAAATCCCAGGGCTGATCTCCTTCAGAATGGACTGGTTGGATCTCCTTGCAGTCCGAGGGACTCTCAAGAGTCTTCTCCAACACCACAGTTCAAAAGCATCAATTCTTCGGCACTCAACTTTCTTCACAGTCCAACTCTCATATCCATACATGACCACAATAAAAACCATAGCCTTGACTAGACGGACCTTTGTTGGCAAAGTAATGTCTCTGCTTTTGAATATGCTATCTAGGTTGGTCATAACTTTCCTTCCAAGGAGTAAGCGTCTTTTAATTTCATGGCTGCAGTCACCATCTGTAGTGATTTTGGAGCCCAAAAAAATAAAATCTGACACTGTTTCCCCATCTATTTCCCATGAAGTGATGGGACCGGATGCCATGATCTTCATTTTCTGAATGTTGAGCTTTAAGCCAACTTTTTCACTTTCCACTTTCACTATCAATTTTGTATCCTGCAACTTTGCTAAATTCACTGATTAGCTCTAGTAATTTTCTGATACTATCTTTAGGGTTTTCTATACAGTATCATGTCATCTGCAATGAGAGCTTTACTTTTTCTTTTCTGATCTGAATAATTTTTATTTCTTTTTCTTCTCTTATTGCTGTAGCTAGGACTTCCAGAACTATGTTGAATAATAATAATAAGTTGAATAATAATAATAACAAGACACCCTTGTCTTATTCCTGATCTTAGGGGGAATGCTTTCCGTTTTTCACCATTGAGAATAATGTTTGCTATAGCCTTATCATATATGGCCTTTACCATGTTTAGGTAGGTTCCTTCTATGCCCATTTTTTGAAGAGTTTTAATCATAAATAGCTGCTGAATTTTGTCAAGGGCTTTTTCTGCATCTATTGAGATGATCATATGGTTTTTCTTTTTCATTTTGTTTATATGGTATATCACATTGATTGATTTGCATATATTGAAGAATCCTTGCACTCCTGAAATAAACTCAACTTGATCATGGTGTATGAGCTTTTTGATGTGTTGCTATTTAGCAAATTGCAATTCTATTTGCTAAAATTTTGTTGAGGATTTTTGCCTCTATGTTTATCATGATATTGGCTTGTAGCTTTCTTTTTTGTGTGTTTTTTTTTTTTTTTTTTTTTTTTTGGTCTGGTTTTGGTATCAGGGTGATGGTGGCCTCATAGAATGAGTTTGGAAGTGTTCCTTCCTCTGTAATTTTTCTAAAGAGTTTTAGAAGGATAGGCATTACCTCTTCTCTAAATGTTGAAAGAATTCTCTTGTGGAGTCATCTGGTCCTGGGCTTTTGTTTTTTGGGAGATTTTTTTATCACAGCTTCAATTTCAGTGCTTGTAATTGGGTTGTTCATAATTTCTATTTCTTCCTGGTTCAATCTTGGAAGATTGAACTTTTCTAAGGATCTGTCCATTTCTTCCAAGTTATCCATTTTATTGCCATATAGTTATTCATAATAGCCTCTTATAATCCTTTGTATCTCTGCATCCTCTGTTGTAACCTCTTTTTCATTTCTAATTTTGTTGATTTGATCCTTTTTTTCTTGATGAGTCTGGCTAAAGGCTTGTCAATTTTATCTTCTCAAACAACCAGCTTTTAGTTTTATTAATCTTCACTATTGTTTCTTTCATTTCTTTTTCATGTATTTCTGCTCAGATCTTTATGATTTCTTTCCTTCTACTAATTTGGGGATTTTCTTGTTCTTCTTTTTCCAGTTGTTTTAGGTGTAAAGTTAGGTTGTCTATTCAATGTTTCTCAAGGTGGGATTATATTGCTATAAACTTCCCTCTTAGAACTGCTTTTGCTGCATCCCATAGGTTTTGGGTTGTTGTGTTTTCATTGTTATTTGTTTCTAGAAATTTTTTATTTCCCTTTTGATTTCTTCAGTAACCTGTTGGTTATTTAGAAACATATTGTTTAACCTCCACGTGTTTGTGTTTCTTAGAGTTTTTATTCTTGTAATTGATATCTAGTCTCATAGCATCGTGGTCAGAGAAAATGCTCGATATGATATCAATTTCTTAAATTTACTGAGGTTTGATTTGTGATGCGAGACATGGTCTATCATGTGCACTTAAGAAGAAGGTGTATTCTTCTGCATTTAGATGGCATGTCCTGAAGATATCAATGACATCCATCTCATCTAATGTATCATTTAAGACTTGTGCATCCTTATTAATTTTCTGTTTTGATTATCTGCCCATTGATGTGAGTGGGGGGTTAAAGTCTCCTACTATGATTGTGTTACTGCCAATTTCTCCCATTATGTCTTTTAGCATTTGTCTTATGTATTGAGGTATTCCCATGTTGGGTACACAGATATTCACAATTGTTATGTCTTCCTCTTGGATTGATCCCTTGATCATTATGTAGTAACCTTCCTTATCTCTTGTAATCTTCCTTTTACAGTCTATTTTGTCTGATATGAGGATTGCTACTCCAGCTTTCTTTTGCTTCTCATTTGCATGGAACATATTTTTCCATCCTCTCACTTTCAGTCTATATGTGTCTTTAGGGCTGATGTGGGTTTCTTGTAGACAGCATATATACGGGTCTTGTTTTTGTATCCATTCAGCCAGTCTGTGTCTTTTGTTGGAACATTTAATCCATTTACATTTAAAGTATATTGATATGTATGTTCTTATTGCCATTTTCTTAACTGTTTGGGGATGAGTTTGTAGATCTTTTTTCTTTTCTTGTATTTCTTGACTATATAAGTCCCTTTAACATTTGTTGTAAAGCTGGTTTGGTGGCACTGAATTCTCTTAACTTTTGCTTATCTGAAAAGCATTTGATTTCTCCATCAATTTTGAATGAGATTCTTGCTAGGTACAGTAATCTTGCCTGTAGATTTTTCCCTTTCAGTACTTTAAATATATCTTGCCATTCCTTTCTGGCCTGCAGGGTTTCTGCTGAAAGATCAGCTGTTAAGTGTATGGGGTTTCCCTTGTATATTATTTGCTGCTTCTCCTTTGTTGATTTTAATAGTCTTTATTTGTGTTTAGTCTTTACTAGTTTGATTAATATGTGCCTTGGCATGTTTCTCCTTGGATTTATCCTGTATGGGACTCTGTGCCTCTTGGACTTGACTGACTGTTTCCTTTTCCATGTTTGGGAAATTTTCAACTATAATCTCTTCAAAAACATTTTCATACCCTTTCTTTTTCTCTTCTTCTTCTGGGACCCCTATAATTCGAATGTTGGTGGGTGTGATATTGTACCAGAGGTCTCTGAGGCTATCCTCAGTTCTTTTCATTCTTTTTACTTTATTCTGCTCTTCAGAAGTTTTTCCCACCATTTTATCTTCCAGCTCACAGATTCATTCTTCTGCTTCAGATATCGATTCCTTCTAGAGTATTTTTAATTTCCGTATTTGTGTTGTTTGTCTCTGTATGTTTATTCTTCAATTCTTCTCGGTCTTTGTTAATTGATTCTTGCATTTCTCCATTTTGTTTTCAAGGTTTTTGATCATCTTTACTATCATTATTCTGAATTCTTTTTTCAGGTAGCTTGCCTATTTCCTCTTCATTTATTTGGACTTCTGTTTTTTTCTAGTTTGTTCCTTCATTTGTGTAGCATTTCTCTGCCTTTTCATTTTTTTTTTTTTTAACTTATTGTGTTTGAGGTTTCCTTTTCCCAGGCTTCAAGGTTGAATTCTTTCTTCCTTTTGTTTTCTGCCCTCCTAAGTTTGGTCCAGTGGTTTGTGTAAGCTTCGTATAGAATGAGATTTGTGCTGAGTTTTTGTTTGTTTGTTTTTCCTCTTATGGGCAAGGATGAGTGAGGTGGTAATCCTGTCTGCTGATGATTGGGTTTGCATGTTTGTTTTGTTTGTTATTTAAATGAGGCATCCTCCACATGGTGCTACTCGTGGTTGGGTGATGCTGGACTTGTATTCAAGTGATTTCCTTTGTGTGAGTTCTCACTATTTGATACTCCCTAGGGTTAGTTCTGGAGAAGGCAATGGCACCCCACTCCAGTACTCTTGCCTGGAAAATCCCATGAACAGAGGAGCCTGGTGGGCTGCAGTCCATGGGGTCGCTAGGAGTTGGACACAACTGAGCGACTTCACTTTGACTTTTCACTTTCATGCATTGGAGGAGGAAATGGCAACCCACTCCAGTGTTCTTGCCTGGAGAATCCCATGGACAGAGGAGCCTGGTGGGCTGCTGTCTATGGGGTCGCACAGAGTCAGACATGACTGAAGCGACTTAGCAGCAGCAGCAGCAGGGTTAGTTCTCTGGTACACTAGGGTCGTGGAGTCAGTGCACTCACTCCAAAGTCTCAGGGCTTGATCTCGAGTTTTGTGTGGATCTATATATTCTTTTCCACTGGCCAGGTACTTCTGTGCATGCATGCACTTCTGTGTCTTCCCAATGTATTCCTGAAGGTGTATTCCTGATATATCATGGAGAGAGATGTACTCCAGGTCCACCTACTCCTCCTCCATCTTGTTCTCCACTATTAGTACTTCTAATACTACAGAAGATGAGCCCCCACATTTACCAGGTCCTCAACTTCCCACTTCTCTGCCATGACTGCCCAACAACCAACCTCCTGAAAGAGGGGCCAGGGCTCTACCAGTTGCACCTTCCTAGATCCTCAGCAGGCAGTATTACTGGGGCTGGACAACTTTGAAATCAACACTCCCCCCTGCCCTCACAAGGCACTGCAGTATCTCAGTGGTCAATGCCCTCTCAAAGGTGGCACTCCACCCCACAAACCTGTCCCCACTCTCTGACACAATGGTCAACCCACCTTTGTCATCCAGGTCTCCATCTCCCAGGACCACTCAGTTACCTGTGAGCTGACAGAATCTCTGGTCTCTCCACCTGTGTAGGGCAGACTTCACCTACTCTGCTGCCTGCTACCCACAGTGCCCTTTGGTACAACACAACCTTTAAACAAGAGCCACACCCCCCAACACTAAACCACCTGTCCCAACCACTTTATCCCCAACACAATGGACTTATGACAACTCACCACCTTCTTCTCCACCCCTTTCACAGTACCTGCATCTTCCATTCCTTCTGCTCTCACACACTCACAGGCCACCCATGTCCCTTTGGCAGCACTAAGGGACCACTAAGAGCACAAGCCACCCAAGTGGGTCTGCAGCAGACATTGAGCAGGCTCAGCCAGAATAGATGGGCTGATGGCACTGTGTCCCCAGGTTGGAACTGTCTCTCTGGGGGATCTTGACCTGGGGTCTTCAGGGTCATGAAGGCCACTGACCTCACCACTTTCTGTCTCTGGTTGTCTACTCCACATCCCCTCCTACATCTTCTGCCAATGCCAGGCTACCAGGATCCCCCTTCAAGCAGGAAACCACCCCACATCCAGGGACAGAAACCAGCATGGATGGTGCATGGAGTCTCTGCAATTCAATGATGAAGCTGGAGCTCCTCATCACAGGGAGCTCTGGCCTGGGTGACCCAGCCTACAGGGAAGGAGGCAACCCAGGTGTACTCTTGGGAGCTCTGGTAGCTCCAGCCCAAATGCAGGGCCATGGGTTCGGTGTCACAGGAAGGGGAGAGATGACGATCCCTTCTTAGGAAAGCATTTATCAGATGTGAATTGGGCAATTTAACAATTACTTGCTGAGCACCTGTAAAATGTCTTATGTTATCCGGGCTCTGGTCCAAGTTTACATCCTCCAAACCACATTTCTTGAGTTTGTAGTATAGTCTTTTGGTCAAGGATCTCTTTCAGCATTTATGTTATTTACTGAGCATCAATAATATCCTAATATGGTATAAAATGTCTTTTCCACCATACTAGGTATATTGTCTAAAATGTCTTTTCCTTCCACAACACTATGTTTTAACCTGTTAAAAGGAAAACAGTTAATCCCTGGAGGTCCAGTCCTTTAAGCATCTGTCCATTCTAAAGATAAACACAACTGCTGGGCTACATCATGATTTCTAGACATTTTATCCTCTAATCTTAAAATACTGGCCTCTCTCCCCACAGGTCCCATCCATCTCAGTACTGACTTGCATATAGTTAAAAGCAATGCACAGTATATAAAAGCTTTTACCTCAAGAAGTATAAAAATTCCCAAAACTAAATAGGATTTCCAGTGACACTTTAAGATTGCTTTCATTAAAGAAGGCTCCTGTGCATCTTTCTCAGCTCTCAAAACTTCTTGATCCCAGTACCTGTGATGAGAAACAAATTATAGTAAAGAACAATGTGTCCACCAGACAAAACATGGAGGTGGCAGACTGGAGGAAAAGCCTTTACTACAGGGCACTCTGTGGATGCCCCATAAATGCTGGCTAATGGCTCACTGGATGCCTGAAAGATGAGCAGCACAGACCCTGAAGCACCAGAAAAACAGACCTTGAGGGAAAAGTCTCAGTCTCAGGAAATAAGTTCCTGCCAAGCCTTTGCTGGATTCACAGGGTCATGAGCAGCTCAGGAGAGCAGACACCCTCCTCCAGGGACCCCACCTCGAGGGACAGAGTTTGGCCTCCAGGGTCTTGGCTACAGGTTCTCTCCACTTCCAAAAATGCACAGAGAATATAGGCTCCCCAGCTTCCAAAGTGTGTTAAGCCCAGGGTCAGCCTGAAGCAGGTGAATGTGCCATGTCAGGGGAAGGAGGCTCAGGAGAACCTAGAGGAAGGCAAAGCTCCCCACAACACAACTTTAGCCACACATGGAAATTCTCAGTCTTCCTCCCCTTCTCCCTGCTGCCTGTGCTCACCCTTGTAGTTCTTCTCCAAGGTGCTGGGAGCTATCTTCCGGAAGCATGGAGTACATGTCATCTTCTTCTAATCTTCGTTTGTACCCAATTTTAAACAAGGGGTTTAGCCAACTGTTAAAATTAAGAGAAATGGAGAGTCACAGATATACAAATCACATATATCTAATTAAGTTCTAACTCGTGAGCTTTGTAAAAAAAGAAGAAAGAGAGAAATGTAAGAGGAGGAATCAATATAGTGAAAATGAGTATACTACCCAAAGCAATCCACAGATTCAGCACAATCCCTATTAAACTACCAATGGTATTTTTCACAGAACTAGGACAAATAATTTCATAATATGTATTTAAACACTAAAGACCTCAAATAGCCAAATCAATCTTGAGAAAGAAGAATGGAACTGGAGCAATCACCCTGCTTGACTTCATACTACACTACAAAGCTACAGTCATCAAGACAGTATGGTACTGGCACAAAGACAGAAATATAGATGAATGGAACAAAATAGAAAGCCCAGAGATAAATCCATGCATCTATGGACACTTTATCTTTGATAAACGAGGCAAAAATATACAATAGAGGAAAGACAGTCTCTTCAACAAGTGGTGCTAGGAAAACTGGTAAACTACATGTAAAAGAATGAAACCAGAACACTATCGAACACCACACATAAAAATAAACTCAAAATGAATTAAAGACCTAAATGCAAGACCAGAAAGTATAAAATTCTTAGAGGAAAACATAGATAGACTCTCTTCGACATAAATTACAGCAATATCCTCTATGACCCACCTCCCAGAGTAACAACAATAAACAAAAAGGACCTAATTAAACTTTAAAAATTTTGCACAACAAAGTAAACTATAAGCAAGGTGAAATGACAGCCTTCAGAATGGGAGAGGAGAACAGCAAACAAAACAACTGACAAAGAATTAATCTTCACCGTATACAAGCAGCTCATGCAGCTCAATATCAAAAAAACTAACAACTCAATCAAAAAGTGAGAAAAACACCTAAACAGACTCTTCTCCAAAGAAGACATACAGATGGTTAATAAACACATGAAAAGATGCTCAACATTACTCACTTTTAGAAAAAGACAAATCAAAACCACAATGAGGTATCATCTCTCACTGGTCAGAATGGCCATCATCAAAAAATTCTACAAACAATAAAGGCTGGAGAGGGTGTGGAGAAAAGGGAACCTTCTTACACTGTTAGTGGGAATGCAAACTGGTATAGCCACTATTTTTGGAGAACAGTGTGGAGATTCCTTTAAAAACTGGAAATAGAACTGCCATTTTGAGTGAGTTAAATTGAGTGAAGTCTCTCAGTTGTGTCCGACTGTTTGCGAGCCCATGGACTGTAGCCCACCAGGCTCCTCCATCCATGGGATTCTCCAGGCAAGAATACTGGAGTGGGTTGCCATTTCCTTCTCCAGGGGATCTTCCCGACCCAGAGATCAAACCCAGGTCTACCGCATTGCAGGCAGACACTTTAAACTCTGAGCCACCAGGGAAGCCCAGCAAACTGCCATATGACCCAGCAAATCCCACTGCTGGGCAAACACCTCAAGGAAACCAGAATTGAAAGAGACACATGTACCCCAATGTTCATTGGCACACTGTTTACAATAGCTAGGACATGGAAGCAACCTAGATCTCCATCAGCAGATGAACGGATAAGGAAGTTATGGTACATATATACAGTGGAATATTACTCAGCTATAAAAAGGAACACATTTAAGTCAGTTCTAATGAGGTAGATGAACCTGGAGCCTATTATACAGAGTGAAGTAAGTCAGAAACAGAAAGCCAAATCCTGTGTATTAGCACATATATATGGAATTTAGAAAGATGGTACCAATGATCCTACATGCTGGGCAGCAAGGGAGACACAGATGTAAAGAACAGACTTTTGGACTCAGAGGGAAAAGGCAAGGGTGGGATGACTTGAGAGAATAGCACTGAAATATGTATACTATCATATGTAAAACAGATGGCCAGTGCAAATTCGATGTATGAAACAGGGCAACCAAAGCCAGTGCTCTGGGACAACCCAGAGGGATAAGGTGGGAATAAAAAGTGGGAGATGGGTTCAGGATCAGGGGGACACATGTATACCTGTGGCCAATTCATGTTGATGTATGGCAAAACCATTATAATATTGTAAAGTAATTATCCTAAAATAAATTAATTTTAAAAATAATTAGATATGTGTTTACACACACACACACACACACACACACACACGTATACACCCTAATTCTATACAATGAGAGGCCCTGGAGTAATAACATACTGGTAGCAAAGAGCATTTCAGTCCTTAGATCTTGGGGTTCTGTTTTGTGTTTTTTTTTTTTTAACATACACAGTTACATTTCCCTTCTTGTGGTGAGAATTTTTAAGGTCTAATCTCTTAGCAGCTTTCAAATATGCATAGAGTATTACTAACTATAGTCACCACACCAGACATTACATCTCCATAGCTTATTTATTTTATAACTGGAAGTCTGTGCCTTTTAGGCCCCTTCACCCAGATCTTAACTTTCTGATACCCTTCTTCTCTCAAAGGAGCCAAGGCCCCTTGAAGAAATAGCTAGTTCCAAGGTTGGGGCAGTTTATGTAAGCACCTGATAATTAGCTTTTTTGATTATAATACAAATGCCAGACATTAAGCTTTGGAGACATCCTTGTCGAAGACAGCCACCTCCAGTGAACACGTGCCAGCTACACAACTAGATAAAGAGCCAGGCCACCCCACCCATGAAGTTCCCGCTTGGAAAAAGCTCTGGTTGACCTGATAAGACTATCTTGCTGACTGCTTGGTTCTCCCTTCTCACACTTTATTTCCCACTCTTGTGTTTTAAATTCACCAATAAAGAGTGAACCTTCAAAATCCTAGACACTCCACCCTCAACCCCCAAAAGGCAGAATCTCAAGTCCAGACTTACTCACCTGCGGTCTCTCTATTCAGGACCAGCCTGTGTCACCCCAGGTGTGTCTGGTACCCTCCACAACACGTGAATGAGTGATACACCTCATCATTTCAAGTCCCCTGATGGTTGTTGCTGACACGTGTCTCACAATCATAAGAACCACAAGAGCCAGTCAAGCCACAACACTGGCTCCAAAAGGAGACTTTCTGTGGGGGATGCTCATAACTAGTATGAGCCCTGGTAAGCAGAGCCCCAGGCAATCCCAGCAAAAGCCTCACTGTCTACAGCCTAAGACCTACAGGCAGAGAAAGTCCAAGAAGGAACAACTTGCACCATAAAATAAGGAAGCCCCGAAAGAATCATGAGGTTGTATAGAAAGCACAGAGAAGCCAGGTTGAATGACTTTTGCTAGACAAATCTGGGATACATTGAGAATCAAAACAAATAAATGGCGATGAATAACAACAAATTAAATAAAGAAAGGATCTCTGAATCCATGTTGTTACATTAACAGGAAAGAAAGGAATGCTCTTGCAAACAGAGGCAAACAAACACAAAAGGAGTGGTGGAGTCAGAAAATTATCAATGGAAGTTAAAACCAGTGGGTGAAAGTTTGATTTGGAAGACGGTATCCATATAATCTCAAATTCTCTCCATGCAAATTAATTATAAAGGGGAAAAAAGCAGTTAACTATACACAGGATACCCCTCAAACCCTGTTCAAATCAATTGGGCATTATTTAAATGATAATAAAATGTAGAGATAGCCCAAAGACTAATACCATTTTCCTGACCTTGCCAGGGCAAGGAAATTTTCAAGGTCAGGCAATAATAACCAGTGAAAGCAGAGATCACAATTCTTTTATTCCATTATTCCAAGGACAGTATGTGTACAGAATTGATGCTCAAGAATTATTTATTGAATGCATGAATGTCCATGAATCATTAAAGAAGCAATAAGAGAAACTGGGCTTCAGCTTTTACAAACTCTGATAGGTTGGCACCTCCAAAGAACTCCAATCCAGGAGTCAGAAGACTGGATCCTAATCCCAACAGTGGCCCTGAGGACCCAGGGCCTCAACTGTGCCCCCTCCTCCACTTCTCCACTCCAGGCCAGCATCTCAGTGACCCTTACTATGTCTTACTATGTCTCAATTTCCTTCCAAAACAAAAGTAAAAGTCTGTGAGCTTTACCACTAAACAGGTTTGAAACATGTTAGGCCATTTACCCTACAGTCGTTCCCCACAGAAAACACTCAGAATTAGCACTGGGATGTGCCCAGATGATGACACTCCCCCCCCCCCACACACACACACTAGTGCAGGAAGAAAAGAGTTCTGGAAATTGTTTGCAAAATTACATGAATGTCCTTAACAACGCTAAACCATATGCGTAAATATGGTCAAGATGGTAAATTTTATGTTTTGTGCATTTTTCCACAATTTAAAAAAATGTAATGAGAAAAAAATTGCACATGATGTGCCTCAGTTGGAAATCTTCCTGTGTTAGAGTCCAGACTTTGTCACTTTCTGGTTGAATGACCACAAACTAGCCACATAACATCTCAGTATTGGCCTCTGGAAACTGAGGAGACATGTGGAGGTAACACCTCCCAAGGCTGCTGAGGGCATCACCTGAGAAGACAGTGTTGCTCTAACAGGACAACGTCTCACCAGAAAAAGAGCAGCTGTCACCACGACAGAGATCCTGAGGAATCCCACTGGGCCCCAGAAGAAAATCTCTGATGACTTTGACAGATGCAGTTACAATGACAGAGCCCAACAGGAAGAACAAAGACTCTGCTTCTTTCCTGGCAGTCAGTCAGTGAAACGCCGTGGAATCTTTGTTTAACAGACCTGCCAACTTCCTTTCCCCTCTATAATAGTGATCTCTTTCCCTGGCCCTTTGAAGACTTGCATGTAGCTCTCCACAGTAGTAAACCTTGAACTATAATTCTCTGCTGATCCCATAAGCCTATCTTTGCCAGATAAATATCTGATACCCTCTTTGTTTCATGTCAACAGAGAGAAAGGGGGTCAACATGATTGGGGGACCCCTGGAAGACTCAGGCAACTTATTCCCTTGACACATCTGAATGGACTCTAATTGACACCTCTCAGGATAATGAAGTAGGATGATCAAGATCCCAAAAAATCAAGAAAAAACTATAAGAGATAAAATTTTAGGCAGATTATTTTTCCACAAGGACACACCACACCTCTGGGATGTTCTACATCTTGCTTGAGACTGTAGTTATTGTATAAAATTACCAAAACTCAACAAACTAAATGCTTACAGGAAACAGATCAAGGCCAGAAAAAGCACCTTGCAGAGCTCACTCAGCCTCCATCTACAACATGTGGATCTCTCACTGTTAATGAGGAACAAGTGGTATTCTGGAAATGGTGCAAAGAATCCTAGCTTGAAATTAAACATTTCTATGTATTCACAATCATTAGTTACTGAGGGCCTAACAGCACCAACCTCCCTAAACCATCTCAGCACTAGGCCAGTTCACATCCCCCCTCATGTCATCAGCTTCTCTGACAAGAGTCTCTGGAGAGTCTGACTTGACGCTAGTGGCAGTTTCCACACCCACACTCCCTTTGCAAGGGGACAGTTTGCTGACTGAGATGTGGCCAGTGTCAGTGGAGTGAGGATGCAACCATTCCCTGATGGCCAAATGCATCTGGTCCAAGACCCCACTCCACACTCATCTCTGGGAACAGGTCCTGCACTTCCCCCCAACCTGCTGCTTCTGGGATGGGGGGTGGGGGAAGAAATGCAGAGCACACCCCCAAGGCTGCAGTGCAGGACAGTGGGGACATTGCCAGGGAGAGTCTCAACAGACTGGGCATCGTTCAAAAATTGTGCCACTGATTTTCAATAATGGGAAAAAGGAAGAGTCATTCAATAAACCATGATAGGAATATGGGCTGTTTGGGAAAATGGGGTCTATCTTATACCAAACACTAAAAATATAGAGAGAGTTATCTTTATTGTTAGAAATTCAATAAGAAAAGAGAGCCAAAATAGAATGCTTACAGAAATATAGAGGATGCTAGGATTTTAAAAAGACATATTACAAAAGCAATAGGAGAAGCCAAAAAGAAAAGTTCAATATAATTAATTATATCTAATTTAAAACCTCTAAAGAACAAAAGAAAGTCTGAAAAAGTATTATATGCGCTATTGCAAGTTATTCAAGTTTAAAAATGCCTCATAGGGAAAAATATCTATGAAGAGACAATTCAAAGAAAGACAAATAGTCAATAAAGTTCCAACTCTAAAAATCAAATAAATTCTTATTAAAACTGATATTGGACTTCCCTGATGGTCCAGTAGTTAAGAATCCATCTGCTAATGCAGGGAACACAGGTTTGATTCCTGGTCCAGGCAGATTCCACGTGGCATGGAGCAACTAAGCCCATGAGCCACAACTATTGAAGCCCACTTGCCCTGGAGCCTGTGCTCCATAAGAAGAGAAGCCCATGCACCACAACTAGGGAGTAGCCACCCGTCACCACACAACTAGAGAAAAGCAAGAGAGCAGCAATGATGGACCAGCGTGGACAACAATAAATAAGTAACTGTTTGACATTTTTAACCTCAGTCCCATTAGAAATGTAATTCAAGTACTCACAAATAGCAATGAAATAAACACACAAGCAGTTTTTAAGAGGGCAAACCTGATGGAACAGAATTCGGCTTTCACCAGTTATTCTACTTCTAAGAAACAGCCAAATTATCAGTGAGTGTACGTGGCTAATAGAAATAAACTTTTATTCACTTCTTCTTCTATAGTTTTAATTTTATTGCAGAAATTTCTAAAATCCACAATAATTACATATAGCCATAATGGATGCCTTCTCTTTGACCCTATTTCCCACCTGTGCTGTGATAACACTAAAGCTCCATTGAGGTCATTTGTATAAAGACAATAAGCTAGTTACTGGCATTATTTGCAAGTTTAGAAAGCAGGTGAAATATGAGAAGAAAAGCAAACACCCAATGAGAAGATGAAAACTCAGTTTTTCTCTACAAGGCGGACTTTGTCTCTGGGCAGTACTTCCTGCCTGGGCTCATGTCAGCTTTCCCCAGGGCAGCAAGTGGGGAACACAAGAAAATTACAAGGGTACCTCAGACTTTACGTACAGACTGGAAACAACTAACTTCACAAAGTCTGGACACCTTTTAAAAGTTAACATTGAAGTAGTAATGCCAGTGGAAGGGGTGGCTGAAAGCAGAAGCCAGTCTGAACCTCCCATCAGAATCACCTGGAGCTTGTTTAACCCCCACCCTCAGATTTTCTAACTTTACACAGTTGGTCTAAAAAGAGGTCAGGGGGATTTGCGTTTCTAACAAACTCCCAGGTGATGAGGATGAGCAGGTCTGAAAGCTATACTGAGAACCATTGCCCTAAAGCTTGATTATAGAGATGTTTCACATGCATCATCTCCAACAGCAAGAACTTGAAGAACTTGCCTTGAGAGACTCCTGCCAATAAGACCAAAGGTGTGTTTGGAATCGGCTTCTCTGTGCATTTACAAATAAGTACACAAATAAAAGCTACTCGATACAGCAGTTACATACACAGGGAGCCAGATTGCCTGATTTGGGGTCCAACTCTTTCACTTTCTAGCTGTGTGCTGGTAGACAACTCACTCAACCTCTCTGCTTCAGCAACTTCAAGTGTGAAATAAAAGGTAATAGCTTCTCTCCTTCCAGCAGGAAAACTGGAAATGGGTGTCTACCAAAATCAATGAGAAGTCTTTATCTTCCCATTTCCACACACACATTTTGAAAATCCACAGACAGAAGGTGCCTGGAGAGTTGCTTGCCCTGCCTTAAGCAGATGTTTGACTATTTCAGTATTATTTAGAGTAACCACACCCACATTCCTTCTTCTAAGCCCCTCTTTCCTTAAGGGCCACCAAATGACCAAGAGATGTAACTACACACTGAATATACCACCATCAGAACAAGCATAGCAGCTCCCATTCCCTGGGGATCCCTTAGGCTGTCCCATAAAAGAAGTATCAGACTTTGTGGAAAAGATGAATGGGTTAGGTTCCAGAAACAAAAGACCTAATAATCACCCAAGTGGGATTAAAATCCAAAGGTTCAGGCCTGCCTAGTTAGTAGGTCCCAGCTATTAAATGAAGACTTCAGGTAAGAGCTACAGCTCTCTGCAGTTTTTCATCTGTTTGTTTCCTCCCAGTTCAGGGACCCTTCAGTGGTTTCAGGACCAAATGACTCCTGGGCAGGACCACCTGCATCAAGACCATGCACTGCTTCTCTGAAGGCTAAAGATCTGCATAAGACCCCACAGGTTTCAGGAACCACATCCCCAGGATTTGGTCCTCAAAGGTGGAAGTGGAGATACTCACAATAAGGAAATGGGTTGGTCAAATACATACTCTAGTCCTGGCTCTGTGTCCCAGGCAAAAGCAAAACGTGTTCAAGAATAGTATCCCCATTCATTACATTAAAAACAAGTGTTTTTACACACGTGAAACTTGTCACAAATAGATACCAGGAAATGCAGTGAGAGATATACAGGGAGAGAGGGAGGGAGGAAGGGAGACATTGTCATAGGCACAGTGACGAGGAGGCCCGGTACAGGCGGAACTCAGCTGTCACCTAAGGAATATGGGGAAAGTGGGGACATTCTTGGAAGATAACAACGGTGCAGGACACTAATTGGATAAAGGAAGCTGTTCATAAAACTGCTTGCTTAGGGGAAAAATAAGGGTGCCGTTTTAGTTCAGAACTGCAAATTCCTGAGCGGTACTAGGGAAGCTGGCTAAGGATGGAGTGTGGGTGTGTGGTCTTGGGTGTGGGGGGGTTGGGGGGGAGCGGAGTGGAGGGGCTGGTCCAGTCCTTCTCCCGCTTGGCGGGAGACTCCCCTGGGGCAGCCTGGGGTCTCAGCTTCCCTGCCTCCTGCTTCACTCACCACCCCTCCTGCTTCACCCGCTTCCCCTCCTACTAGGGCCTAAGGAGTTTGGCGGCAGGGCAGCGAGCTACAAAGCAGGGAGCCCTGCCAGGAGTTCCCTCTCACAGGTTCTGTTCCCCTTGCCAGACGCCAGGGACCACGTGGCTCTACCGGTTACAAGAAGCCCGGTGCCCAGGGCGCCAGCGGAAAGCGCTCCCTCGCCCCGACCACCCCTGTCCTCGGTCCCCAAAAGCGCAGCGGCGGCGTCAATCACCCGCCCCACGACGGCGGAGATGTCACAGCCCAAGCAGGCTCTCACCAGAAGAACAGGCGCGAGCAGAAGTTCGCGTCCTGCAGCGGGTTGGGCTTCCGCATCTTGCCGGCGGGGGCGGCCACGGGCCGGGGTCGCGCTGCTCTGGTGATGGAGCTGCTCCTGGAAGCGCCGGCGGGGAGACTGGAGGCTCAGACACAACGCGGTCGGTCCTCTCTTAGGGAGACAGAAGCACCTGCTTCAGGAAGTGGAGCGGCAGGGCGGGGGTCGGTGCCGCCTGCTCCGCGGCTCTGCCTCTGGGGCCTGGAGTCGGGAGCGGTGGGGGCAGCAGGACCAAGGGGCGGCCAGGCGGACTCTGCCGGGGGCCACGCAGGTGTGAGGCGAGGCTGCAGGCGCATTTGATGGAGCCAGTTAAGGAAACTGCGGCACCCAAGGCACCGGACAGAGGGGCCTACGTTTGGGCACCCGGCTGCAAATTCTACCAAAGGGCGCGCTCTGAGCCCGGGCCCCGACCCAGAAGACGGAGAAGGAGGGGCGGGCTGCATCAGAAATGCTCCTTCAGCTGTGATGAAGACCCAGAGAAAGCTGGCACAAGGAGATAGCAGCCCTTGCTCTGGGCACTCTGCCCTCATCAAGACCAAATAAGGGTGCTACAGGAGGGTGTCCAGCTGTAATGGAGCAAGGACCTTGTGGGATCTTCCTAGGCTAGACCCCACCCCATGCCCTCTACCTGCCTCTTGTTTGTGCATGCAGTGCTCACTCAGTCCTGTCCAACTGTTTGCGACCCCATGGACTGTAGCCCACCAGACTCCTCTGTCCATGGGATTATCTAGGCGAGAATACTGCAGTGGGTTGCCATTTCCTCCTCCAGGGGATCTTCCTGAACCATGGATCTAGCCTGCATCCTGCTTCTCTTTGCATTGGCAGGTGGATTCTTTACCACTGAACCACCTGGGAAGCCCCTCTTGCCTGGAGAAAAGCTTTAATCTCCCAGGCCTCCTCTGAGCCACAGAAGGCTGGCTCAAGAATTAACGATTGAAAGAATGTGAATGTGTAGTAACAACAACAAAATATTAAACAATAGCTCAGCCATATAGCAATCACAAAATCTTTAGTCCTTCCCTGAAGGATTTAGATCATATAGATGACAGTGTCTGATGCACATTCCTGAGTTGTTCTACAGATACTAAAACCCTCACCAGATGGAAGAAGTTAACTGCATGATGACCACGAGCAGGGAGCCCCCACACCAGCTGGAGCCTGAGGACTGAAGATGTTAAACCCCGTGACACGACCCTGTTACCTCATCATCAACCAATCAGAGAATAATGATGGAGGTGATCACCTACACTGCACTTTCTCCCTCACCTTCCCTGTAAAAACTCTCCCCTGAAATCCATCAGGGAGTTTGGATTTTTTTGAGCATGAACTCCTTGCTTGACTCTTTCAATAAACCTTTCTTTGCTCCAAACTCCAACAGTTTTTTTGACCTCGGACAACAGGGTTTAGCACAGATTATGTTTGTAGAGCTGCAAGACCTAATGAAAAGTAACAGAAAATTAGAGGAACTCAGATGATTTTGGAAGATGAATGCATGGTGTTGATGGGGGCAGCTTTCTGGCATCTTACATGCTGCATTGTGCAGGGAACCTCTGTGAGCTTGTTGCTGCCCTCGTAGACTGGGAAAGGGAAATCTGAGGGGAGAGATACTGTCTCATGATTTCTTTCATCATGAGCTCAGGGCCTAGACAAGTAACAGTGGCATATGTTACAGAACACAGGTCATGCATATTTCTGAGGAACTCCCCTTACTTTTAACTCTAACAACACCCTATTCAGCAACGTATTATCCCTATTTTATGGATGAGAAAGATGAGGCTCAAGGACAGCACTTATCCACAGTCTTCAAAGATGTATTAAATGATGACTCCTGATTTGGACTCAAGCCCAAGTCCAGCATGACAGTCTCACTGGTGGATGGACAGTGAGCAGCAAAACTGCCTAGACTGTGTTATTTGAATGAATGAATGACTGCAGGACTGAATGAACAAAACGTTGGGTTCCCACCCATAAGTATGTAGCTATTTGTGTGGCCATCTTACTGCTCAGCAGTTTTCTTCCCTTCCACCCTAAATGAAGAAAGATCAAAATTTGTGGAGCTTGTCACAAGATCATGTTGCTATTCTTTGATAATTTCCCTTTTCAATAATGACTTTTGGCTTCAATTACAAAATACAAGTAAGTTCTGGAGAACTGGTATACAGAAATGTGGCTCCAGTCAACAATTATGTACTGTGAAATTTCAATTTTCTACGAGAAGAGATCTTGGAAGTTCTCAACATTAAAAACAAAAAAGGAAAATGGTTAAGATGTGAATTGACTGCTATGTTGATTGCCTTGGCTGTGGTAAGTATTTTCTATAGTCCATGGGTTGCAAAGAGTTGGACGTGACTTAGCAACTAGCATATATGTGTATCAAGTCATTAGGTTGTATCATCAATATTTACATTTTAATTGTCATTTATACCTCAATAAAGCTGGAGGGAAAATGATTTAAAGAAAGCCCTAATGTATTCAAATATTTTTATAAGTCAACTTGTAAGAATGACAGAATGTTGATCATGTTCTATCAATAGGCATTGTGAGGATTTATTATACTATTTTTTGATATTCCATGCATGTTTAAAATTTTCTGTTGCAAAAAAATGAAAACAGAGCTGAAATTTATAACAATTACCTACTTTCTGGCATTAGCTCTTTCTGAGATAATGCAATCTACAGTTTACATAACCCAACTTCACCTGATTTACAGTCCTCTTAAATCTCTTGCTGAAGTTGGAAGCCTAGTGACTTCCCTTATCAGGCTTCCCCAGATTGTTCTCCCCAGTCCCCACAACTATCTCATAATTAGCATCTCCAAACTGTCAAATACACTCTGTCCCTTCAGCTTCTGCTGTCTTTTTTGCTTTTAACTAAGATCTTTTGAAACTTCTCAGCATTCTTTTCTGAACATTAATATGATACTTAGAAGAGATGTTAAAATCCAGCATTGAACAGTATAGAGAAGACTCAACATGAAGCCATGGGACCAGAGCTTTAGATGCTTCACTTATTACTTAACCTTTCTGACCTAGCCCATCTAAGGTCTAAAATGGGAAATTGCCACTCTTTGTACTCCCTGTAGGTTTATTGTGAGTCTCATAATGTGTAAATGCACTTTTTAGGCAAAACTAATACAATTATGTAAAGTTTAAAAATAAAATAAAATTAAAAAAAAAAAACAAAACCTAAAGCAACATACAAACAGAAAGGTTTCCATTCACTGGAATGGAAATTCCATCCATTCCATTCATGTTTAGCTACATGACCACAAAGCCAGGCATGGAGCTTACAAACAGATGTATTAAGGTCTATATCTGCATGTGTTTTCTGATCTTAAATGTTCAGTACTATAACTAAAGGCAATAATAACAAGTGTTGGAAAGGATGTAGAGAAATTGGAACTCTCATACATTGCTAGGGGGAATGTAAGGGGGTACAGCCACAAAGTTACCACATAATCCAGCAGTTCTACTCCTAGGCAGATAAATGAAGCCCATGTACACATGAAAACTTACATACTAATGGCATAGTGGCACTATTCATAAAAGGAAAAAATGAATTGGAGACAGGGCAACCCAAGGGTACATAAACTGATAAATGGACAAATAAAACATGGTACTATGGGCTATGGAATATTATTTGGCATTTTATAAAATACTGATGCATGCTATAACATGGATGAACACTGAATACATTATGCTGAGTTAATGCAGCCAGCCATTGATTCTAGTGGAAATGATGAGACAGCATCTAATAAGAGATTCAATCTTGTTGGACATTCCCAGACCAACCTCAGGGACATATGATGCAAATTTATAACTGTGTGAAAACTGATACTGAAGCTGAAACTCCAATACTTTGGCCACCTCATGCGAAGAGTTGACTCATTAGGAAATACCCTAATGCTGGGAAGGATTGGGGGCAGGAGGAGAAGGGGACGACAGAGGATGAGATGACTGGATGGCATTACCGACTCGATGGACATGGGTTTGGGTAGACTCCAGGAGTTGGTGATGGACAGGCAGGCCTGGTGTGCTGTGATTCATGGGGTTGCAAAGAGTCAGACACGACTGAGCGACTGAACTGAACGTAACTATAAATTATTAAATGATCTATGATATCTCTGTCAAATAGTCAAAGCATCAAGCATTAAATCTGCAGCAGATATAAGAGCAGTACTAAAATGGTTCAGCTGAGACAGTGCTGGTCTTCAAGCATTTTTCTATCAAGACAAATGGGACAAATGGGATTCACAATTTACATTCCAGCAAGTATCCATAGTTAAATGAATATGGTTAAAATTTCATTGTCACTCCCATAATATATCCACCTCCGTAACCTCAGGAATGGACATCTCATTCAAATCTAGTGAATAATAGTATGCTATGTCTCTGTTCAAAGGGTTTGGCCCAGAGATAAAGTGAAGGCCCATGTTAGGCCAATTGGCTTTCTTCCTTGAGGATATTTTTGTTGCTGTTCTTTTTTGTTTTTGTTTTTCCTGGAGTTAGAAAGGGGAAAACTTCACTTTCCTTTCTAGTGAGGGAGTTATAAGGACATGACCCATGATTGCTGGTAGCTATGTGCCCCATTTACATGGAGAGGCCCGAAAGAATAAAAAAGCTTCCCAGGTGGCGCTGGTGTTAAACAAACCACCTGCCAATGCAAGAGACATAAGAGATGCAGGTTCCGTCCCTGGGTTGAGCAGATCCCCTAGAGGATGGTATGGCAACCCACTCCAGTATTCTTGCCTGGAGAATCCCATGGACAGAGGAGCCTGGCAGGCAACTGTCCATAGGATCGCAAAGAGTCTGACATGACTGAAGTGACTTAGCATGATCACACATGCCTAAAACAATAAAGCTGGTACCCAAAGGAAAGTGAACAGCTATTTATTAAACATCTACTGTGTGGCAAGACTGATCCAGAAGCCAGGGATAGGATACGTAAGTAGGATGAGTGAGGTAAAGGAGAGGCTTGGCATCAGGCCTCCAGGGCTCCTGAGACTAGCAGGATCCCTCCTTGGACAGTGTGACCTGCTGGAGCAGAAACTGTCACGTTCCAGCTCCTATCCTCTGACATTCCTCCAGAATTAAGGCATCTCACTGTTTTGGGAGCTCTATGCTTGTAGAGCACACTGGGGCCACATGCAAGACAAGCCAAAATCCCTGGATTCAACCCTCAGCCACCGATCAATGGGGAGTTGGTAGATAAATGCCCCAGTGCGTTGCCCATCAGTTGAAGCAATTCTCTCTCCCATGGTGACCCAGCAAGAAGGAATCCAGTAGCCCAAGCTGTAACTTGTTTGTTAACACACTCTTTATTGACTTCCTTCCTTCTGTATATCACTTTTCCACTCCCTAAATGTGTTTTCCTGGGATCACTTCCAAAATAAATTACTTCCATTCACATCCTTGTCTCAGGGTCTGCTACTGGGGAACCCAAACCAAGACACCTACCAAAACTGTCTTTCTAATTACTGAGAAATGTATTCACTCCCTTGCATCCATAGAAGTCCTAACTAATAATACTGTAAACCTTGGGTTGTCCAACACATCAGAGGACTTCAAATGCATCTGGTCGAAACTGAGGTGTGCTATATGTATACAAAACACAATAAATGTCAAAGACAGTGTAAAAATATTTTTTCTCTTATTAATGATTTTTCACATTGATTACATGTTGAAACGATATTATTGTGAACATATTGGTTTAAAAATATCTTACTAGTATCCATTTCACCTGTTCCTTTTTACTTTTTAACATGACTATTACAAAAATTTTAAGTTATAGTTCATGTCATATTTCTATGGCTGCAAGATAAGGCAGTAGCTTTGGATAAGAAGCAAATGAGAAAGGGCAGCTGGCCTTTGGCCCAAAGCTGGGAGTTTTGGTCAGAAAGCCTGAGGTGACTCCTCTTCAAATGAGCTTATCTGCAAGGGTACATTTAACCCCATGTCGTGTATCCATGCAAAGTTCAGAATTAAACTATATGGTACAACTTGCTTGTATCCTGTGAGAAATGCCACTCTGTAAACAAAGACCAAATTCTGGGCCAAAGGTTTTCTCCCTTTTACCAAGTGGTGAGTATGTGTGTGTCAGTTATCATTTTTCAATGTCCAGGTGACAAATCTTTACTGTTTAAACAAACAGCCAGACTATTTCTAGTACACATCTGTGTGTCCTATAGGACTGCAACTTTTCCTCAGCTACCATCAAATCACTATTCTTATTTCAAATTTAGACTTTCATCCAGCAACTGACTATCAAGCATTGCCATCCATCTCTGCCTATCAGTCAACTTGTTCAGTTTCCATAGAACAACCATCTCTGTATTGTGATGGCACTTCTTTGTAGATCTATTTGTGTGTTTTATTACACTTCCCTGAATTGTTCAAAGTAAATGGTAGATGGAAAAAATGAATATATTAATATTAAAAATAATGTAACTAATGTAAATATAGAGAAATGAAAGGAGGTACCTATTCAGTCTGGTTTGCATGCATATTAGAAGTAATGGTTCATTATATGTTTAACTTTGAAGGAAGAGAAACAAAAATTTTAAATCTGTAAAATACATATAGCAGGTTTATTCATAATTACCAAAACTTGGAAGCAACCAAGATGTCCTTCAATAGGTGAATGAATAATTAACCTAGTTCATCCAGACTATGGAGACTTATTCAGCACACACACACATACACACACACACACATACACAATGTACTACCAACCCATGAAACAACATGGAAGAATCATAAATGTTCATTACTAAGTGAAAGAAGTCAGTATGAAAAGGTTACATGCTGTATAATGCTAATTGTATGACAAAAAGGCAAACTATGGAGACAGTAAAATGACCAGTGGTTGCCAGAGAGTGGAGATGGGAGTAAGGGATGAATAGGTGGAGCATAGATGATTTTTAGGACAATGGAAATACTCTGTATGATACATGATAATGAAAATGTCATACATTTGTCTAAACTCATAGAATGCACACCAGGAGTGAATCCTAATGTAAACTATGGACTGTGGGTGACTATGATGTGTCAGTCTAGATTCGTCAGTTGTAGCAAAGGAAGGGATGTTGGTCGTGGGGAGACTCTGGAGTATGAGGGCAGGGGGTATATGAGACAACTCTGCAATTGCAACCCCCCATAAAAGAAAAAAAGTCAATGAAATACTGACAAGATATTGATGAAAATGATGGAGACCCAGGTTCGATCCCTGGATTGGGAAGATCCCCTGGAGAAGGAAATGGCAACCTACTCTAGTACTCTTTCCTGGAAAATCCCATGGACAGAGGAGCCTGGTAGGCTACTGTCCATGGGGTTGCAAAGAGTCAGACATGACAGAGCGACTTTACTTACTTATATATCCAAATGGTGAAATGTTATAATAGAAGAAATACAGAGGTTTTCTTCTAAGTTATAGACCTAATAGTTATAGATTCTATAGTACTAGTATATCCTATTGATATCATAGAGGATTTCATAAGCTTACTCATTATCTGATACAAATACAGCTTTCTTCAACTCAATCAAGAAACTTAGAAGGCCAGACTTGGCCTTTCTGTTGTCATTTTTTAAAAGTAATTTATAAAACACTACCAGAGTTATCATCATAACCTTCTTTCCATCCCGTGCAAATCACCATCAAGAGAATCCAGTTTTTCTTCATTAAAATATTTTTGTGTTTATTAAATGGCTTCCACTTAATTAAGAGAAGCAGAATTTGAGAAATACATTTATAAAATTAACTTGCATTGCATATTTTTCACATTTAATCTCTGTTTTGAATATTCATAGGTATGTTATATGATATTCAGGGTTAAAACTGAAGTGCTGTTCCTGAACATAAAGAACTTCAGGCATTTTTTTTGTTTTCTGAGTAGAGACTTCCCTTCATTTATTTTAGATGGTCTCCTTTCAACTGCACTCTCAGGGAAGCTGCAGGTATAAAAGTAGCAAACTGAATCTAAATGAAATGCATGTTTCCTACCCTCTCAGAACTTACAACAGATACTGAGTATGTAATTCCCATCCTTAGAGTCACACCTTCTCATGAAGGCTTTTATTATAATGTGGACAACAGAAATGAAGTCCATTATGTTTCAATACTAAAACAAAAAATGTTAACGCTTTTGATGGGCATTTTCCTAAAATGTGTTGCTGATGCCCCTCCATTCTTAAGAGCTTGCAGAACATAATGAAAAATATTATTTGGTATCATTGCCAACATGCAGTGTTGTGCCATTTAATACAATAGTCTTCCCTTTAGTACAAAAGGTTTCCCTTGTGGCTCAGCTGGTAAAGAATCTGCCTGCAATGCAGGAGACCTGGGTTCAATCACTGGGTTGGAAAGATCCCCTGGAGAAGGGAAAGACTACCCACTCCATATTCTGGCCTGGAGAATTCCATGGACTTCATAGTCCATGGGGTAGCAAAGACTCAGACACTACTGAGCGACTTTCACTTTCAGTAGTCTTAGAGGCTAACAAAACATGGATATAGGGATTTATAGATTTACTAACACGCTTTTAATAGCTATGATTTAACTTTTAAATTTTCATGTCTGTTTTTAAAATATATTTTCTTCTCCTCATGTTTCTAATAATATTTAACTTTTACTACTTTTAAGCTTGTTTGTAAAGTAAGATTTAAAAGGCTTTAAAGTAAGCATCTGAGGGTCTCCACTAGGAATAATAATGATGACTTTGGACATATAATTTTGTCAACTTCATTGACACATGAAGATGCCTCTTGGTCTCAGTTGTCTTCTATGAGACTGAAACTGTCCAGAGAATGACAGCTGGAGAAGTGACTGTTATTGGATTCTCTGCTTTGCTAATGGTTTTATAGTGTCCCCAAATGGTTAGTAAATTTCTATTTTCTTTAATATGAAATATTTCAATATTTATAAAAATACAAATTTTTATATTTTAGCAGTATATACATCCCAAGCAGATTACATAAAATACTGATATTTGCCTACTTATTTAAGAATTTTTGTTAAAGAAATAAGACTTATGGAAATGAAAAAGAGGAAGTAACATCAAGAGTGAGAGAAGTCAGACTGAGCCCTGAAGCCCTCCAATATTCACAGGTAAAGACTCACCCAAGGAGACTGAGGTGGGAGAAAATGAGCAGTCACAGAAGTGAAGAGAGTGTCTCTAGAAGGAGAAGCTGGAGACCATGCTTCTGAGAGACAGGTAAGATGAAGATGAAACAGTAATGATTGGATCTGGCAAAGCAGAGGTTTTTGATGACTTAGTAAATGCAGCATTTTAAAGAGAGAGAGAGAAACCCAAATGGTCCAGGACCTCAGGGCAGTCAACAAAGCCAAGGACACACATCCAGTTGTCCCTAATTCCTACACCCTACCTGTAATTCCTACAGAGTTTATTTAAGCAAGAATACCCTCCCAGAGGAAGAGCAGGCACACAGGTGAGGAGCTGCTATCCTGGGTTTCTTTGGCAACCTGTTTATGCCAAGATTGCTCAGTTATGTCCAACTCTTTGTAACCCCATGGACTGTAGCCTGCCAGGCTCCTCTGTCCATGGGATTCTCCAGGCAAGAATACTGGAGTGGGTAGCCTTTCCCTTCTCCAGGGGATCTTCCCAACCCAGGGATTGAACCCAGGTCTCCTGCATTGCAGGCAGATTCTTTACCAGCTCAGGCACAAAGGAAGCCCAAGAATACTGGAGAGGGTAGCCTATCCCTTCTCCAGTGGATCTTCCTGAACCAGGAATTGAACCAGGGTTTCCTGCATTGCAGGTGGATTCTTTACCAGCTGAGCTATCAGGGAAGCCCAACATTAGAGGGTAAGCTGACCCTAAGTCAGGTTGGTAACAGACAGACACCTAGGAGGCCATGTGTAACAGACAGACACCTAGGAGGCCATGTGTGGGTGCATGAATGCTCAGTTACCAGTTGTAACTGAGTGACCCCATGGACAATAGTTGTAACTCTTTGCGACTCCTTGGACAGTAATCCATCAGGCTCCTCTGTCCTTGGAATTCTACAGGCAAGAATATTGCAGTGGGTTGCCATTTCCTACTCCAAGGAGGCCATGGAAGGCTAGTTAATGAACATGAGCAATAGTTTTTTCTCCAAACTTCAGCTTGTCAAGCCACTAGGCAGACTCATAGGAACTCACTACAGGAGGGAAACATTGTATAATTGGTTAGTTGAGCTCAGAATAACCTGTGGCATGAAAGTATAGCCAGTCTGGTAGTGGAGACATGTACCATCTACACAGTGAACACCCCCAACACCAGACCCCCAGGTCCTCCAGACAAAACCCATTCAGACCAGAGGGATATATCCTGGAGAAGACTGGTAGATAGACTTTACTGTCATGCCAACAGCACAGGGCAACTTCAAGTATCTCTAGGTACTAGTGGACATATTTTCAAGGTGGGTAGAAAGGCTCCCCACTAGGACTAAAATGGCAAACAAAGTGGCTAAAGGGATATAATTCCCAGGTTTGGGCTCCCAGGTTCCTTATAAAGTGATAATGGCATAGCATTAGCATCTCAAGTGACAAAGGGGATAACAAGTGCCCTGGGCATAAAATGGACTTTTCACTAAGCCTGGAGACCCAATCATGAGGGAAAGAAGAGAGATCCAATCACACCTTCAAAGACACCTTAGCCAAGCTATGCCAGGAGAAAATGTTACATTACTCCCACTGGCCCTGATCTGCATGCTGTTAGCCCCAAGGGTAACAGTGTGCCCTTAGAGTCAAGTGTGTTTGAGCTAATGGTAGACCCACTCCCTAAGCCAAGAGAAGGGACCCTTTAGTTTCCTTGAAGTGGGACAACTCAAGTGTGCCCTCCCTGTAGGAGAAACCAAGGTAGCCAGTTGATGCCTGTACCTACTGACCTGCCTGCCACTCCTTCCAGCCAGAGGCCCAGGTGGCTCTGAAAACCTGGAAAACAGCAGCCCTCAATCCCAGTCACTCCTGAGAGGAATGGACCCCACTTGGTGATGTCAACCACCCATCTGCCCCGAAGTTGCAGGGGGTCAGTCTGTGGGGACATCACACTCAAGTGAAGGGGGCCTTGAGCCCCATCCTTTGGAAAGACAACCTAGGTCAACCGATCCCCTTGAGTACTCATGTGAACCTCTCTCTGACCTGAAGTTTCTCTTCCAAAAAACAAGGAAAGTGTGTCCCCAAAGAGCAAATGACTAATTTGGGGAATCACTGTGTTCAGAGGAGAGCTAGTGACCTTGGTTGGGGGAACAAATACAACCCCGTTACCATAAAAAAGGGAACAGTCACCCTTGCAACAGTGACCAACCGGAATAGCTGGGGCTTCCAACTGTGATGCAAGCCCACTGCCTCCCAGACCAGGATGATCCTGGGGCACCAAGTTAACCTTGAACACCCGTTCATGCCCAGGGAGGGGTCTATGCACCGGGTGGCATGTGGAGATGTTTTCACATGGATGCATGTGGCCTCATAGAAGAAGGCGCAGACGGACCACTGAGAGAGCCACTGGGCTGCATACACCAGGCCGCCTGATCCAGGAAACAATTTGAGGCCAGGGTGATGGGGCCACTGGAGCACCCCTGGTTTTGTGCTTTCCTGGGCCCCTTCATGACCCTCAGAATCTGGAAAACTCCAGACAGTGGTGGCTCAGAGGCAGAGCAGTTAGGCTGAAGGCCCGGGAGCACCAGACACGTCCACAGGCAGCAGGAGAAGTCCTGCTCCTCCCCAGGGCCTGAGGACCCCACACTCAGCAGGAAGCAGCTCCAGGAGCTGAGCCTATGCCCTCAGCACCCTCAGGATGAGGAGCAGGATGGGGACAGGGGAGGGGTGTGTCACCCACAAAGCCCATCAACAGTTCCTGGGGAGGAAACATCAAATCTGCTCATAAAGTCTAAGCTTCTTTTTCCTTTGTGTTGGGTTGAGTTTCATTTGCTCACAGTGTTTGTTGTGCAGAGCTCTGGTATTCAGCCCTTCAGACCAGAGTCCCTGGTGCAAAATGGCCACACTTCAGTTCAAAGGGCCGTGTGCAGAGACACAGCACCCAGCACTGTGATCTAGAGCTACAGCAGCACAGCTAAGCCCTCCCATGAGAATCTCCCCCCTCCCAGATGACAGCCCTGCTGTCATATAAATCATATAAATTTATATCATATAAATCATATAAAACAGCCCTGCTGGTGTAGGGGAGAGCATGTGCTCTAGACCACAAGCTTCTACCTCTCATGTTTTAATGGGAATAAAGCTCTCCTCTCATTCTGAATCAAATTTCTCCTTCTATAGGTGCAAGGGATACCTGGCAGAAGGACCCTTGCTGGAGTCTGACTTGGGAGTCTAGGTAACAGAACAGGAAGAAATCAAACCCTCTTCTGCCCAATAATGGAGTATGATTCTCCTAGAAACCTAGATAAGGGAGAAGCACTGGACTAGCCTAGGAAACTAATGATCTGCATCACTACTTTGAAAAGTGATGTTTAGCCTAGGAAATTCATTGTCCCTCCGACCCCCCACCCCACCCAGGTGAGGTTTGTAGGCCTTCTTGTTCTATCAGGTCAAAGACTTAACCTCTCAGAGTGGGATTCTTGAAGGAAATCCATTGTCTGGGAGACCCAGGCTCACACTAGAGCCAGAAGCCAACAATACTGAGCATTTTCTCCTTTAGTCACACCCACCCTTCTGACCAGAGCCCCAAGTGAGTGAGTGAAGTCACTCAGTCTTGTCCGACTCTTTGCAATCCCATGGACTGTAGCCCACCAGGCTCCTCCGTCCATGGGATTCTCCAGGCAAGAATACTGGAGTGGGTTGCCATTTCCTTCTCCAGGGGATCTTCCCAACCCAGGGATCGAACCAAGGTCTCCTGCATTTCAGGCAGACACTTTAACCTCTGAGCCACCAGGGAAGCAAGAAACATCCCTATAAATCAAGTGAGTGATTTATTTATCTTTTTATTCTATATTTGAGTATAGCCAATCAACAATGTTGTGATAGTTGAGGTGCATGGCAAAGGGATGTAGCCATACATATACAGGTATCCATTCACCACCAAATTCCTCTCCCATTCAGGCTACCTGGAGCAGAGTTCCCTGTGCTATACCATAGGTCCTTGTTCAACAGAATGATTTAGACTTGAGACTTGGAGACTGGTTTTAAGCAAGGATATGTATTTAAGGAGCTGCAGGGGGACTGGAAGAAGGCTTTCTCAACCTCAGGCCTACTGACATCTAGGACTAGATAATTCTTTGTCAGTGGGGTGATCCGCACAATTATTAACGTTGTACATCTTGGTTCATTAAGCTGGGGTGCTTCCAGCATTTAACACAACTCCTAAATACATACAATTTCACCCATAGATACTCCAGTACACACCTCTGAGAGATAAAGACTTGAGAAAGATAAACACAGTCCATTTCCATTTAATAATCATCTTAACATTAATATGTGTGTGTGTGTGTGTGTGTGCGCGCTCACGTTCAGTACTACATCTCAAGAGCATCTTGAGAAACTTTGTCAGATGACTGCTAAAATTTTAATATTAGGATTTCACTAGAGTTTTCTTCTGTTCCCTCAGTCATTATAAGTATATGCATTTAATTCGGCATTATATTTCTTTACTTAACAATCCAAGAGGTTGTCCCAGTGACCACTGCTCCCTTTTCTAAATCATTATAAACCATAAGTTTAATACTGCACTTTGGAATTTTACATGGAAACAGTTTCTGGAATGATTCATTTCTTCCCTTTGAAATATCTGGATTAAAAGATTCAATCTTATCTTGATACCACTCCTTCTCTTTCATCATTATTGTGTATTAACCTAATGAGATAATTTTCCACCCAAGAACTGGAGTCAGAAATTAAAAATTATTCTGAGGAGAGGTAGGAATTTACCAAAGGCCTGGAGTGGCGGGAGGCGCTGCCACTCCATAGGCGCCGCCACTCATAGGCGCTGCCATAGAGGTCACGGCTGACAAACATAACTTTTCTTCCCTGTCACAGTTGTTAAGGGACCTGGTTTTGGTGAAAATGCTGTGATGTTTGCCTTGGCTGCCTTTTACACGCCCACACCCTAGTTTAAAAGCCAAGAGAAGAAACCGATCAACACCTCAGACCCTCTCGCCTTTTCTACCCTCACCCTCCCGCTTTGTCCTTCTGAGTGAAGCCACTCAAATATCAAGAGATAAGCTTTTAAACAGCTGGGAAGTTAGCTGGATAAAGATTTCAGTTCTGAGACAGAACTCTGGGGAGTCCTGAATAGAAGTGAGGGGAAGTCCAGGGGCTTCTCTTGGCCTCAGACCTTATTAACAGGAAGTTTGTACCTTTCCACCACCCTCTTCAATTTCACCCACCACCCACCCCCTGCCTCTGGAACCACCAATCTGTTCTTTGTATCTATGAATTCGGTTTTGCTGAGGTTTTTCGTTTGTTTGTTTTCAATAAAATGTTTTAATCTTTAGACTTGGGTACCACAACCACAGTGTGGCGCCTGACCGCACCTGACGGTGCTTGAAACCCAGGGCTCCCTGGACATTGAGTTTCTCCTCCCGACCTTCCTAAGACCTTCAGTATGTTAACAACACCATAGAGGTTCTCACCACATTTGTTCATTTACTCATTGGGGAGCTTTCTGCGTGTATAGGTCTGTGTCCACACTGTGGGCAGTGTAGTGAGGACCAAGTGGGATGAGAGCCAGGACAGGAAAGAGCTGGAGACCAGCCGCCCTCCCTCCTTGTGCAGGAAAGGCAGAAAAGGAACCTGAACAGCCCCAGAACAATCACAAATGCGCCTGCGCAAACAGATGAGCCTCTCCTGTAGACCCTGCACGTGGGGCCCCCACCAGCAGGGGGCAGAACCTGGGCGCGTCCTAGTGATGCGGGACTTCCGCCCACATGGACCTCCTGAGTCTGAATCCGCAGGTTAACAGTGTTCCCAGGTGACCTGCGGAGAAGGCAATGGCAAGCCACTCCAGTACTCTTGCCTAGAAAATCCCTGGACGGAGGAGCCTGGTAGGCTGCAGTCCATGCGGTCACTAAGAGTCAGAGACTGCTGAGCGACTTCACTTTCACTTTCCACTTTCACACGTTGGAGAAGGAACTGGCAAACCACTCCAGTTTTCTTGCCTGGAGAATGCCAGGGTCTAGGGAGCCTGGTGGGCTGCCGTCTATGGGGTCGCATAGAGTAGGACACGACTGAAGCGATTTAGCAGCAGCAGGGGACCTGTAGGCACGATCAAATATGGAAAGTGCTGACCCCAGCTACAGATAGACCTATGGACAGATGGAAGAGAAGAATATGTAATTAGTTAGGAGGGCTTCTTGGAGGAAGCCTCTAGCAATGAAAGAAGCTGAAACTTATGAAGAAATGAGATCTTTGGCCTCCAAGAGTGGTTCTCACTTGGCTGCAGGGTGGAATCACCTGTGGGGTCTTAAAAAATGTTGAGTCCTGCCTCCCCTTTCCCAAGATTCTGATTTAACTGAGATAAGCAACCATGCTCATAATTATCTACCTCAATAGGTGGAAGCTAAGATATAATATCTGTTTAAGTCTTTTTTTTTTTTTTTTGTCTAGTCTGCAAAATTTAATTTTGAAAATGTTTTTCATGTAGCATCTTCCAAAATTAAATATGATTAGCTTTGGGATCAAGCAGTGTTTTGGAATACCCGAAGCTTCTACCTATCTGGGTAGATAATTCTGAGTTGGTTTATGAGCATGGTTGCTGAATGAAAGAGTGATTTTATTTAGAACTGTCCAGTGTAAGCTTTCTGTAAAACATTCTAAGTGTATGAAAATCTTCATCTTGGTTCTTCCAGAGCTTGAACTCCTCCCTCTGTGCTTGTGTCATTTTAACTACATGTGAAGGAAGAACAGTGTAGGCCATTGGATGAGGACATTCTCAAATACACCTTCTACAGTCTCCAACCTACCTTAGTTGTTGTTGCTGTTGTTGTTCAGTTGCTCAGTTGTGTCCAACTCTTTGTGACACCATGGACTGAAGAACTACAGGCTTCCCTGTTCTTCACCATTTCCTGGAGTTTTCTCAAAGTCATGTCCACTGAGTCGGTGATGCCATCCAACCATCTCTTCCTCTGTCATCCCCTTCTCCTCCTGCCTTCAATCTTTCCCAGCATCAGAGTCTTTTCTAATGAGTCAGCTCTTTGTGTCAGGTGGCCAACCTACCTTTATCCATGCCTATCCTGCTTTCCTCTTCTGGTGTTTAAGAATCACCAAGGTCAATGATTCCACCCTGGGTCTTTGGGTGGAAAGACACCCAAAGTCCATCCATCATCCCAACCAAAGCAACGGTTCAAGGGCAGGAATTATATTCATTTTCCAGGTGAAGAAGCTAAGATTCAGAGGTTGAGACACAAAGGCAAGTAACTAAGGGGACCATAGCCCATTTTGTCAAGGACGATACCAGTGTATTGTTCTGGCATCTTGCTGGTTATTGCTTTCCTTTCACTCTCAAGCCCACTCTGGACAGTACATTCTTTGGGCACTCACATTTCTAGTGTGTGGCACAGAAAGAACTGGCATGCAGATCAGTGTGACTGACTCCAAAAGCGGGGTTTTCTGTTATCCTAGGCTACCTCTTAACATTTCAGAATTATAATGTTTAGAAAGAAGGTTTCTTCTTTGTCATCATTCATTCAGAAAACATTTACTGAGCACCTTTATGTGATAGACACTGTGCTGGAGGATGTAACTAAAAAGTGAATAGGATCCAGTTCCAAGTCTTGAGAAGCTCATGATTTACTAAGAAAACAGACCACCTATGAGAGGGTATTAGAGAAATATGAGTTAGCTAGGATGAGGACTGATCTTTCCAGAGAAATAACAACTGGTTTGATCCTAGAGAATGAAGTATCTCCCCTACATGGGGATCCTGCTCTTTTTCACACCACAGGGCACTGAGGAGAATCACCAAGTCATCATTCTGACTTACATATCAGTCACCAAGAGTTTCACCCACAGTACATCCTCATCACCTACCTCTGGACCTGTGACACAGGCCATGAAGACCTGGAGATGTGCTGTTCTGACCTCCCTTCAAGGACTCTCCCCCTAGTTGCTGGAAGTGCTTCCAGTGGGCAATCTTCAGCCTCCAGAGCTTCTGGGGGTCAGCCTCTGTGCAATGACCCATCCAGGTGGAGGCATAAAGGCCTGGCCAGTGGACATGTCAGGGCAACCCTGAAGGGCCATCTTCACTCCAGAGCCCTCAAGGGTCAGCTAAGGTCATCTGGCCCATGATCCAGCTTGGTTTTTTCCCTCTGCTCTATCCAGTTTCTTCACTCTTAATTCCATGAGTGCTAATTCCAACAACACCCCTAATAAACATCCCAACACTAAACTCCATCTGAGTCTATATCCCAAAGAACCAATCTGTAACATACATCAAAAATATTCCAGAATTTGAGAAGGACTTTTATTTGAAAATTTCTGGTTATACACATAACATTTTAAAATCCCACAAATAGAAAACAAAAATGGTGGAAACAAGGACTTTGTGTGTCAATATTTTAAACCTTTCATTTAAAATCCTCACTCTAATGTTCTCTGACCAAAATGAAGTTAAGTTATATATTAATATCAAAAGAAAACTATTACATCGAATCATAAGAAACTGCTATTTTTATGAGCTAATAAAGGTTGACTGTTAGCAATTTACATGGCTAATATAAGAGAAAAATAGCTATTAGTATTTGGAGTTTAGAGAAAATTACACTGATGAATAACTCACGAGTGAAATATATAATAATGAATCAAATTAATAATTGGAAAATACATAACACTATGATTATTGATCAGTGCTCAGTACCAAAACTTGTAGGCTACAGCTAAAGTGGGCCTTTAGGTGGAATAAAAAAGTAGGTTTTATGTACTTGCAGAGGGGAAAAAAAGTTTAAAAATTAATATGTTTCCAATTGAAGAATCTAGAGAAAAAACTCAAATGAAGAAAAGTTGAAGGAATGGAAGAATATGATGAGCTAGAAAACATAAAATCAGAAAGAATCAATCAAGCACAGAATTAGATTCTTTGAAAATTAATAGGAAAAAATCAAGCAAGATTATTCAAGAAAAAAAACAAGGCTCAAAGAAAATTAAAAAGCAAAATAGAACCCAATTATAGCTACTTAGATATTAAACATTTAAGATTTTATGAATAATTTTAAGCCAATCAAGCTGAAAACTCACATGAAATAGATTAATTCATAAAGAATGAAACTTACCAAAAATGACTGTAGAAATAATAGTGGTCTAATACTGAGTGGTCTAAAATAATCACTAAAAATAAACTAGATGGTGATGGTTTCATGACACTGTGAATGTGGCTAATGCAGTGAATTGTATGTTAAAATTATTATCATAGAAAATTTTATGTTATAAATTTAAAAAGTGTAAAATATAGAATACAATACAATTCTCCATCTAGAAGACAGTGATCACCTAGAAGGGCTCCTATTTTGAGAAAGCATATTTTTTCTTCCTTCTGTTGTAGAACATATAATCAAATATTATCTTTACATATTTTACATCAAGTGTCTTTTAAATTTGGGCAGAGGATACCTCTCTTTCCTATCTCACATAAACTAAAGTATATTTTTTTGTTTTTTCTTTTGTATATCTCTATTTTAATCTATTTTAATTAGAGATATTTATGTGCAATAATGGATCCTAGCACTGTTAAAGAAAGTGGTAAAACAAATGGTGACTTCACATGGTCTTCAAGTAAATAGAACCCCTGATAAAATTGGAAAATAATATGTAATTTTAGGAACAGTAAAAGACATCTGTGACAACTTTCTTTATACCTCATAAAATGAGTTTTGGTTCTGGAATCTCTCAAGGCACTAAACCTGGTAGACAGCTTTCACTGGTGGACTTCACCTCTGATTTGGATAAGAAAAAATAGTATAATATATAAATAAAAATAATAAATCATTTTGTTAGAGCTTGAAACCATTGGGTAAAATTGGAGAAAAGAAGTCCAAATAAACTAACATCTATGTGTAAATATTTGGGACTAGTGTAAAATAAGTATAATATAGTTTTTGCAGTGCAAAAACTATTGGAAAAACACCTTTGGAATAGACTTGACATCATGGTAGAATCACAGTGCTGACTCAACAATCATTAAGGCTGAGGGCTGTCCATTGGAAGCATTCATATCCACACGGCCACAGTGAGTAACATCTGGTTATTTCTTTTTGGTGTGTGCCTGAAGGGGAAAAAGAACAAATTAAAAAAAAAAATGTTTAAAGCATTTTAAAGTCCTCCTTTCTAAGGCAACACATTTGGAATACATGTGGAAGATGTCCACATCTTCATATTAAACAATCACATAGCTACTGGAGGCACAATTTTAAAAACCAGGGATGTGTTTATTCTATGGAGGAAGTAGTCCCATTAGAATCCTCAGTGGGGCTGGGCTTAATGCCAAATAACCTGTAGATTCACTAGAGTTCTGATCATTCTAATTCACAGATATGCTTTGTTACTATAGTAAATTAAAAAGCAAAATGATTTTACTGACTCAAAACCTGGAGATAAATTAAAAACAGAGTGACAAAGACGCTAGGAAATCCAGCGTCTGCACGAGGGTTTCTCATTTTCATACATAAAATGAGCTCAATAAATCTGGATGTTAGTATCCAGTTTTAATCCCTGTATTTTATAAATTCTGATTAACAAACATTGAAATGCTGGATATATATATATATATGAAATATGCTGCTGCTGCTGAGTTGCTTCAGTTGTGTCCGACTCTGCGAACCCCATAGACAGCAGCCCACCAGGCTCCCCCATCCCTGGGATTCTCCAGGCAAGAACACTGGAGTGGGTTGCCATTTCCTTCTCCAGTGCATGAAAGTGAAAAGTGAAAGTGAAGTCACTCAGTCGTGTCCAACTCAGCGACCCCATGGACTGCAGCCTACCAGGCTCCTCCGTTCATGGGATTTTCCAGGCAAGAGTACTGCAGTTGGGTCGCCATTGCCTTCTCTGATATATGAAATCGGAGAAGGCAATGGCAACCCAACAAGCTATTAGAGGGCCTATAGAAATGTGATCTGTGAAAAATTGGTCCCAAGAATGAAAGAAGACTCTAAAGCTTTAACAATGACTCAACCAAGCAACTTCTCTAAAATGTAAGATGATACCCAAAATAGGACAGTTCTTTGCCAGCTTGATTTTTTGAATTCTACCAATTTCTAGCTGAACTGGAAGAGACAGGCTTTCTGATGAATGTATAATCAGAACACAAAGGAAATGAAATGCTGTTAAGTTTCACTGTTTCACAACCATCACTTTTGAGTAGCTGTATCTTATCTCAGTTTCTTGACAGATGCACATAACAAAATGAAATAATGTCAAGACTTGTGAGCTCTTATCTCTAAAAGTATCTGGATGAAGAAAAGACTTTAAAAGTAATTTTTCCCCAAAGAAGAATGTGAAAACTTTTGTCTTTAAAGCAGAAAATGTACCATCTATGTGAGACTCATTCTTGTCATATGATTCCAGATCTATTTTACAAAAGATGACTCCAAGTTCATTTGTGGATGTTGTTAACAAAGTTATCATGAGACATAATGGACTTCATGCACGAATACAAAAGTTCTGAGACCCCTACCTTCATATTAGGTGTACTTTCTTTTCCTCTTCTTGCTTGCATACTTGCTACCCTCAAAACAGCACTGTATATGAAATTATATACTAAAAGACCACTATATATAGACCACTTAAGTCTATAAATTCTCCAAAAGTACTTGGATTCCACTGGGTGAAATCTGAGACTATTTTGATTCAAAATGCAAGGATTTAAAAGTCAGGCTTTTGGGGGCTAATTGCATATCATCTCTCTCCTCCATTTTTTTAAGCTACCCATGTTTGTATGGTTATATATTTATGTACTCTCTTTGTGAAACTAAAAACAGCCAAAAGAACACATGAAAAAAAAAAAAAACATGGAAATATAATTCATTTTCTCCCAGTTGACAGTCCTCCCAAAATTAGCTGGCTCCTTTCCCTATAGCCCTTCTCAACATAATTTTTTATTTTTAAAAATGTTATTAGCAGCAACTTTTAACCAAAATGATCTTCACTTCATGGTCTAAAATACTTGAAACTAAATAGTGAAAACAAGCTTCCTGTGTATAAAATCCTTGATTTGACCTTCTCTCCCATCTGTTGTCCTGGTGTAGACCACACTCTGGCTGACAGCAGGAGTGAGAGAAGGCATCTTTTCCAAGAGCAGGTTACGAAGGGTGTTGAGGTGACTGAACACTTGTTAGCAGAGACCTCATGGTCTCTGCTGAGCCTGGGATGGAGAAGCCCAGTCTCACCTCTCTCTCCTGGGACCACTGCTGACCCTGGAAAGATCACTTAAGCTCACTCTGCACCAGCTGCCTCATTGGTGAAACAAGACAGTGACCTACCTCATAGGAACTAAGTGATGGCTACAAACTGTAGGTTGAAAACAGGCTGAGCTAAGTGTTGGGTGTGATTACAATGCTGCTCAGAGATGTGGCCCCTTAGTGCACAGAAAGCAGCAATATCACATGATTTATGGGATGAAAGCAAAACATCTGGGAAGCCCTTTTGTTAATCATTTGATTTTATCTTTACAGAAGCCCAGAGTAGAAGTTAAGACACAATTAATTCAATTAATATGATAAAAGATTACTAACACTTTCTAACCTGGGACTTTAAGAAGTCATTTAGGTTCTCCTACCTCAGTTTCTCCATCTAAAGGATAATACTGCCAGCTCAGCATGGTTGTGAAGATTAAAAAAGATGATGTCAAAAAAGTTCAAATTCAAGGAAAGCAGAACAAAGGACCCAATATTGGGTTTCTTGAGTCATTTTCGGTTTTTCTCTTGGGTTTGGCTCATTATAGTTAATCCAGTATAGGTTGAAATTTAGTATTTATACTCCAGCTTGTAAACAAAGCTACTATCATGGAATTAGATATCACTAAAAGCAGTAGAGCGATAAAAGCTTTCCTGCATGGATAAAGGAATCAATATATTGAATATACTGAATCAGTGGTTCAATATATAGAGAATTATGGCTCAAGACTCTGCCCATTCATTCTTACTAGTTACATGGCCCTAGTTCAATCCCAATAACCCTCAAACTCCTCTCCTTTTAATTAATTGGCTAAATAATTATTTCATTGAAGTATATAGCTGATTTACAGTGTTTTAGTTTCTAGTGTACAGCAAAGTGATTCAGTGATACACACACATTCTTTTTCAGATTCTTTTCCATTGTAGGTTATTACAACATATTGAATATAGCTCCTGATGTTATACAGTAGGTCATTGTCTATTTTATATGTGAAAGTATGTATCTGATAATCTTAAGCTTCTAATTTATCCCTCCTTCTCCTTTCCCTTTTATTAACCTTAAGTTTGTTTTCTATTTCTGTGAGTTTTATAAATAAGTTCATTTGTTTTTTAAAATTAATTCCACATATAAGTACTATATGATTTTTGTCTTTCTCTGCTTCACACAGTATGATAATCTCTAGGTCCATCCATGTTACTGCAAATGACATTATTTCATTCTCTTTCATGGCTGAATAATATTCCATTGTATGTGTATATACAGTATATGCATGTAGACACATGTATGTATCACAAACCTAGATGAATAAATAAAGAAGATGTATGTATATGTATATACACATACTGTATCTTCTTTACCCATTCATCTGCCAGCAGGCATTTAGGTTGCTTTCACATCTTGGCTGTTCTTAGTTCTGCTGCTATGAACACAAGGATGCATGTATCTTTTTGAATTATAGTTTTGTCTAGGGATATTCCCAGGAGTGGGATTGCTGGATAATATGGCAACTCTATTTTTAGTTTTTTTGAGGAATTTCCAGACTTTTCTGCAATCTGGAATTTCCAGACTGTTCTGCAATTCCATACTGTGACTGCACCAATTTGTAATCACATCAACAATATAAGGAGGTACCTTTTTTCCATACCCTCTTCATCATTTATTATTTGTAGACTTCTAAATGATGTCCATTCTGACCAGTGTGAGGTGATACCTCATTATAGTTTTGAACTGGATTTCCTTAATCATTAATGATGTTGAACATCTTTTCATGTGCCTGTTGGCCATCTGTACGTCTTCTTTGAAGAAATATCTGTTTAGTTCTTATGCCCATTTTTCTATTGAGTTGTATGTTTTTTTTTGTTTGTTTATGAGTTGTAAGAACTTTTCATATATTTTGGAAATAAAGCTGTTGTCAGTCTCATAGTTTACAACTATTTTCTCCCACTCCATAGATTGTCTTTTCACTCTGTTTACGGTTTCCTTTGCTCTACAAAAGCTTTTAAGTTGCTTAGGTCCCACTTTTTTACTTTTGCTTTTGCTTCCATTACTCTAGGTTAAATTTCTCATCTTTAAAGCAAGTCTAACTTTGTGTACAGTCTTCCCAGGTAGCGCTAATGATAAAGAATCTGCCTGCCAATGCAGGAGCCTCAGGAGATGTGGGTTCAATCCTTGAGTCTGGAAAATTCTCCTGTAGAAGGAAATGGCAATCCACTCCAGTAGTCTTGCCTGGAAAATGCCATAGACAGAGGAGCCTGGCCGATTATAGTCCATGGCATCACAAAGAGTTGGACACAACTGAAGCAACTTAATATGCATGCAACTTTGTGTACATATTGGCAGGTATATTATCAAAGTTAAAGAGTACTAGAGAGTTAAGATTTCTGCTTTTTGATTAATTGAATAGTGAATTTTCCCTCCCCTTATCCTCTCAGCAAGGATATTGGTAGATAAAAATAAGGGTAATCCTTGAAGAAATCAGGAGTCATTTGAAACTTCAAAAGGCAAAAGGATCTCAACAGGCTGCCTTAGACAACAGGATACAATCAACTGTGGCAAGACAAACAGAGGCTACCTAAGGGAAACAGATCTCAGCTATCATGAGTGAGCAGTTCTCCAACTAACTGGTGAATTCTAAGGTATTTCAATGAGGTATCATTAAAAAAAAAAAAAAAAAAAAAAACATCAACACTGTGTTTGTGTGAGGCATATACACTGTCAAGGACCTTGGAGAAGAGAAATTCTGAAATGCAAGCATCATTGTAACCACCCATCTCTGCAGGCTAGGGAATATTCATTCTCAATTTCTCCCTAGCTTGCTTATCCTCTCTCTCTCTCTCTCTCTCTCTCTCTCTCTCACTCTCTTTTGGTTATAAGAAGCTTCTGTAACAAATAGAGAGAATCCCCTCTAGCTTGAAGTGATGCCCTGCAAATATTAATATATGACCTAGAAAAAATCACTTAACCCAAAGGAAAGCAGAAGGAATAACAATAATAAAAAAGTAGTATAGGATCTATAAAATACACAAATAATGTGCTCCCTGGACCAGCTGTCTGACCTTCAGTGAACCCTTAACCCAATCACCTCATCCATGATGTGGGATTAAAAATAAAAGACTATCATGAGAATAAAGTGAAATCATACATGTAAAAACTATGTAAAATAAATTATAAAGAACTACACAAATAGTCAGACATGACTGACTGAACAACAACAACACACAAATGTAGTTTGTGTATATTTCCTGGAGAAGGAAATGGCAACCCACTCCAGTATTCTTTCCTGGAGAACCCAATGAACAGTATGAAAAGGCAAAAAGTATAACAGCAGAAGATGAGCCCCTCAGGTTGGAAGCTGTCCAATAAGCTACTGGGGAAGAGGGAAAGACAATTGCTAATAGGTCCAGAATGAATGAAGAGCTGGGCCAAAGTGGAAACGATGCTCAGTAGTGGATGCATCTGCTGGGGAAAGTGAAGTTTGATGCTATAAAGAACAATATTGCATAGGAACCTGGCATGTTAGGCCCATAAATCAAGGTTAATTCAAAGTGGTCAAACAGGAGATGGCAAGAGTGAATATCAACATTTTAGAAGTCAGTGAACTAAACTGGAAAGGAATGGGTGAATCTAACTCAGATGACCATTATATCTACAACTGTGGACAAGAATCCCTTAAAAGAAATGTAGTAGCCCTCATGGTCAACAAAAGAGTCCAAAATGTAGTACTTTGGTGCAATCCCAAAAATAACAATGATCTTGGTTCATTTCCAAAGCAAACCATTCAACATGTAATCCAAGTCTATGACCCAACCACTGATGCCAAACAAGCTGAAGCTGACTGGTTCTATGAAGACCTACAAGACCTAGAACTAACATTAAAAAAAAAAAAAAAAAAAAAAAAAAAGATATCCTTTTCATCATAGGGGATTGGAATGCAAAGATAGGAAGTCAAGAGATACCTAAAGTAATAGGCAAGTTTGGCCTTGGAGTACAAAATGAAGCACGACAAAGGCTAACAAAGTTTTGCCAAGAGAGCATATTGGTTATAGCAAACACCCTTTTCCAATAGCTCAGCAGATGACTGTGAACATGGACATCACCAGCTGCTCAAAATTGAAATCAGATGATTATGTTCTTTGCAGCCAAAGATGGAGAAACTCTACACGGTCAGCAAAACAAGAACTGGAGCAGACTGTGACTCAGGTCATCAGCTGCTAAGTGTAAAATTCAAACTTAAATACACGGAAGTAGAGAAAATCACTAGGCAATTCAGCTATTCAGATCAGATCAGATCAGATCAGTCGCTCAGTCGTGTCCGACTCTTTGTGACGCCATGAATCGCAGCACGCCAGGCATCCCTGTCCAACACCAATTCCCGGGGTTCACACAGACTCACGTCCATCGAGTCAGTGATGCCATCCAGCCATCTCATCCTCTGTTGTCCCCTTCTCCTCCTGCCCCCAATCCCTCCCAGCATCAGAGTCTTTTCCAATGAGTCAACTCTTCGCATGAGGTGGCCAAAGTACTGCAGTTTCAGCTTTAGCATCATTCCTTCCAAAGAAATCCCAAGGCTGATCTCCTTCAGAATGGACTGGTTGGATCTCCTTGCAGTCCAAGGGACTCTCAAGAGTCTTCTCCAACACCACAGTTCAAAAGCATCAATTCTTCGGCGCTCAGCATTCTTCACAGTCAAACTCTCACATCCATACACGACCACAGGAAAACCCATAGCCTTGACTAGATGAACCTTTGTTGGCAAAGTAATGTCTCTGCTTTGGAATATGCTATCTAGGTTGGTCATAACTTTCCTTCCAAGGAGTAAGCGTCTTTTAATTTCATGGCTGCAGTCACCATCTGTAGTGATTTTGGAGCCCAGAAAAATAAAGTCTGACACTGTTTCCACTGTTTCCCCATCTATTTCCCATGAAGTGGTGGGACCGGATGCCATGATCTTCGTTTTCTGAATGTTGAGCTTTAAGCCAACTTTTTCACTCTCCACTTTCACTTTCATTAAGAGGCTTTTGAGTTCCTCTTCACTTTCTGCCATAAGGGTGGTGTCATCTGCATATCTGAGGTTATTGATATTTCTCCTGGCAATCTTGATTCCAGCTTGTGCTTCTTCCAGTCCAGTGTTTCTCATGATGTACTCTGCATATAAGTTAAATAAACAGGGTGAAAATATACAGCCTTGACAAACTCCTTTTCCTATTTGGAACCAGTCTGTTGTACCATGTCCAGTTCTAACTGTTGCTTCCTGACCTGCATACAAATTTCTCAAGAGACAGATCAGGTGGTCTGGTATCCCCATCTCTTTCAGAATTTTCCACAGTTTATTGTGATCCACACAGTCAAAAGCTTTGGCATAGTCAATAAAGCAGAAATAGATGTTTTTCTGGAACTCTCTTGCTTTTTCCATGATCCAGCGGATGTTAGCAATTTGATCTCTGGTTCCTCTGCCTTTTCTAAAACCAGCTTGAACATAAGGAAGTTCATGGTTCATGTATTGCTGAAGCCTGGCTTGGAGAATTTTGAGCATTACTTTACTAGCGTGTGAGATGAGTGCAATTGTGCGGTAGTTTGAGCATTCTTTGGCATTGCCTTTCTTTGGGATTGGAATGAAACCTGACCTTTTCCAGTCCTGTGGCCACTGCTGAGTTTTCCAAATGTGCTGGCATATTGAGTGCAGCACTTTCACAGCATCATCTTGCAGGATTTGGAATAGCTCAACTGGAATTCCATCACCACCACTAGCTTTGTTCATAGTGATGCTTTCTAAGGCCCACTTGACTTCACATTCCAGGATGTCTGGCTCTAGGTCAGTGATCACACCATCGTGATTATCTGGGTCGTGAAGATCTTTTTTGTACAGTTCTTCTGTGTATTCTTGCCATCTCTTCTTAATATCTTCTGCTTCTGCTAGGTCCATACCATTTCTGCCCTTTATCGAGCCCAGCTTTGCATGAAATATTCCTTTGGTATCTCTGATTTTCTTGAAGAGATCCCTAGTCTTTCCCATTCTGTTGTTTTCCTCTATTTCTTTGCATTGATCGCTGAAGAAGGCTTTCTTATCTCTTCTTGCTATTCTTTGGAACTCTGTATTCAGATGTTTATATCTTTCCTTTCCTCCTTTGCTTTTCGCTTCTGTTCTTTTCACAGCTATTTGTAAGGCCTCCCCAGACAGCCATTTTGCTGTTTTGCATTTCTTTTCAGCTAGTATCTAAATCAAATCTCTTATAATTATACAGTGGAGGTGATGAATAGGTTCAAAGGTTAAGATCTGGTAGACAGAGCATCTCAAGAACTATGAACGGAGGTCTGTAACAGGGTATGGGAAGCAGTGACCAAAATCATCCCAAAGAAAATGAAATGGAAGAAGGCAAAGTGGTTGTCTGAGGAGGCTTCACAGATAGCCAAGGAAAGAAGAGGAGCAAAAGGCAAAGGAGAAAGGGAAAGATATACACAACTGAATGCAGAGTTTCCACAGAATAACAAGGAGAGAAAAGAATGTCTTCTTAGATGAACAATGCAAAGAAAGGGAGGAAAAGAATAGAATGGGAAAGACTAGAGATCTCTTTCAAGAAAATTGGAGCTACAAGGAAACATTTCATGCAAGGATGGCCATAATAAAGGACAGAAAACTCAAGGACCTAACAGAAGCAGAAGAGATTAAGAAGTGGCAAGAATACACAGAAGAACTATACAAGAAAGGTCTTAACATTCCAGATAATCACAATGGTGTGGTCACTCACCTAGAACTGGGTATCCTGGCGTGTGAAGTCGGTGGGTTTTAGGAAGCATTACTATGACCAAAACCAGTGAAGGTGATGGGATTCCAGCTGAGCTATTTAAAATCTTCAAAGATACTGTTGCTAAAGTACTGCACTCAATAGGGCAAATTTGGAAAACAGCAGCTGCCACAGGACTGGGAAAGGTCAATTTTCATTCTAATCCCAAAGAGCAATGACAAAGAATGTTCAAATTACTGCCCAGTTGTGCTCATTTCCCATCTTAGCAAGGTTATGTTCAAAATCCTTTAAGCTAGGCTTCTGTAGTACATGAACGAAGAACTTACAGACATACAAGATGGGTTTAGAAAAGGTAGAGGAACCAGAGATCAAATTGCCAACATTTGTTGGATCATGGAGAAAGCAAAGGAGTTCCAGTAAAACATCTACTTCTGCTTCATTGACTACACTAAAGCCTTTGACTGTGTAGATCACAACAAACTGTAGAAAATTCTTTAAGAGATGGAAGTACCAGTACACTTTACCTGCCTCCTGAGAAACCCGTACTCAGGTCCAGAAGAAACAGTTAGAACCAGACATGGAAAAATGGACTGGTTCAAAACTGGGAAAGGAGTACATCAAGGCTGTATATTGTCACTCTGTTTATTTAACTTAAATGCAGGGTAGATCATGTGGCATGCCAGGTTGGGTGAGTCACAAGTTGGAATCATGAATGTCGGGAGAAATAACAACAACCTCAGATAGGCAGATGATACCATTCTAATGGCAGTAAGTGGAGAGAAGCTAAAAGAGCCTCTTGATGAGGGTGAAAAAGGAGAGTGAAAAGCTGGTTTGCCACTCAACATTAAAAACAATAAGATAATCACATCCTGTCCCATCACTTCATTGCAAATAGACAGGGTAACAGTGGAAGCAGTGACAAATTTTCTTGGGTTCCAAATTCACTGTGGACAATGACTACAGTCAAGAAATTAAAAGACGCTTGCTCCTTGAAAGGAAAGCTATGAAATATGAGAGTTGGAGGGGAGAAAGGTGGAATATTGTTCATTAGATCTAGAAAGATCTACTGGGAAAAAGTGTAGGTCACCTCTGTTTTCTAATTTGTGAAGAAAAGTCCTACATGATACTAATATCATTTTCTCCATAACTCTTTGTTGTTTAGTATTACGTCCAGTTAGAGAGTTGGTCTGTTTGCTCTACCAAAACCTCTATTTAGCACTCTAGAGATCTCCTTTCCTGTGATGATACCATCTGCTTGCTCAGCCTTTGCTTTATTACTTTCTGTGTGTGAAATGCCTCTACAATTGCATTTCTACTCTTTAATGTTGTATGCAGTGACTTGTTCCTCAAGCGTGCTGCTCTGATTTTAAATTTGTGTCCCACCAGTAAAGTTCAGATTCAACTCCCAAAACAAAAAGAATTAGTTCCAGTTACCCCATTATGCTTCCTGTATCTTCTGGAAGATGGAAGTTGTCACCAGAATAAGTCATGAATTCACAATACCTTAATTCTATAGTCTGGATGGTGTTTAAAGGTATACAAAGCATTTTCTCAGAGATGAGGTGTGTGAGAGCACTAAGCACTGTATATGATGTGAGAAAGGTGCTCAAAGAGTAACATTCAGGTCACGTAGAATCTTTCTAACAAAGGTGAGGTGATAGTAACTCATTGTACAAATGTGATAACTGAGGTGACAGCTTAAAAATATAAAAATAAATATAAAATAGCCTAAGTTCCCTCTGTTTCTTATTCTTTCTCCTTAGAAGAAGATCTGTACTTTCCACTGTTCAGAGGGTAGGAAATTGTCCATGATCACAGAGCTGTTGGAAGAGTTGACAAATTTGGCTTGTTCAAGCCTAGATTGGGGACAACAAAGATTGTGTTCTGAGCTTTGTGGAAGTACTTACAGTTTATGCAAATGTAGGGAAACTGCACTGGGAGCCCTATATTTTTTATGCCTGAAATTCACAGACACTTTCATCCACTATAGTGTCTCCCATTTAGAGCTTCCCTCCTAAGATATGACAAGCATTTGTGAGTCCCTGTAAACCTAGTCACAAAACAGCCAGAAATCCCACAAACCCTTTTGTTCTTTTGACCTTAGGCATTTCACATCAGAGGGATATATCCCCAACTATGTGTCAAAATCCTCAATTTAAAAATATGTTTTAATTACATATAATCAAACATTGAGTAGTGAGAAGTAGATTACTGAATTCTAGATGGGTCCAGATAACATAAGATATTTGCTTCAACACCCGTATTTAATAGATGAGGAAGTCCCTTAAGAGGAAGGTGGCCCTATATACATAACCATATACATTGCCACTCATCATTAAAACACTAAGATCATGGCATCCTTTCCCATCACTTCATTGCAAATAGAAAGAGTAAAAGTGGAAGCAGTGACAGACTATATTTTCTTAGGCTCCAAAATCACTGTGGACAGTGACTACACCCAGGAAATTAAAAGATGCTTGCTCCTTGGAAGGAAAGATATGACAAACCTAGACAGCATATGGAAAAGCAGAGACATCACTTTGCCCACAGAAGTCATATATATAGTGGCTCTATACACATAATTAATGTTTTGCTAGTTTGTAGCAGACACAGAATTAGAAATCTGTTCTTTCAGTATTTCAAATCAAGTGTAATATTCGTGTAGAAAGAGGCATAGGTCATAGAATTAGAAAGCTTGTTGATTCCTGGCCTAACAATCTTGCAACTAATTTAACAATATTTTTTGGTAAGCTACATTTGTGTGTTGTTGTTGTTCAATTGCTAGGTTATGTCTGACTCTCTGTGACCGCATGGACTATAGCATGCCAGGCTCCTCTGTCCTCCACTATCTCCTGGAGTTTGCTCAATCCATTGTGTCGGTGATGCTATCTAACCATCATGTAATCTGCCTCTTTTCTCCTTTTGTATTCAATCTTTCCCAGCATCAGTCTTTTCCAAAGAGCTGGATCTTCACATCAGGTGGTCAAATTATTGGAGCTTCAGCTTCAACATCAGTCTTTCCAATGAATATTCAGGATTGACCTCCTTTAGGATTGACTGGTTTAATCTCTTTTCAGGCCAAGGAGCTCTCTAAAGCCTTCTCCAGCACCACAATTCAAAAGCATTAATTCTTTAGGGCTCTGCCTTCTTTATAGACTAACTCTCACATCCATACATGACAATTGGAAAAGCTATCACTTTGACAATATAGACTTTTGTGGGCAAAATGATGTCTCTGCTTTTCCATATGCTGTCTAGACTTGTCAACTAGCTGTTCCTTGATGGCACTTACATCCAAAATGTACTGAGAGCCAAAACAATCTTGAGAAAGAAGAATGGAACTGGAGGGATCAACCTTCCTGACTTCAGTCTATAAAGCTAAAGTCATCAGACAGCAGAGTACTGGCACAAAAACAGACATGCAGACCAATGGAAGAGTATGGAAAGCCCAGAGATAAACCCAGGCACCTGTGGGCACTTTATCTTTAACAAAGGAGGCAAGAACATACAATGGAGAAAAGACAGTTTCTTCAATAAGTGGTTCTGGGAAAACTGGACATCTATGTATAAAAGAATGAAATTAGAACAATCCCTAACACCATACATTAAAAAGAAACTCAAATTGGATTAAAGACCTAAATGTAGGACCAGAAACTATAAAAACTCTTAGAGAAAACCATAGGCAGAACACTCTTTGACAAGATCCTCTATGACCTGCCTCTTCGAGTAATGGAAATAAAAGCAAAAGTAAACAAATGGCACCTACTTAAAAGCTTTTGCACAGTGAAGGAAACTATAAGCAAGGTGAAAAGACAACCCTCAGAATGGGAGAAAATAATAACAAATGAAACAACTAACAAAGGATTATCCTTCAAAGTATATAAGCAGCTCATTTAGCTTAATAACAAAAAAATAAACTACCCAATCAAAAATTGGGCAGAAAACCTAAACAGACACTTCTCCAAAGAAGATATATAAATGGCTAATAAACATATGAAGAGATGCTTAACATCTCTCATTATTAGAGAAATGCAAATCAAAAGTACAATCAGGTATCACATCACACTGTTCAGAATGGCCAGCATCAAAAAATCTACAAACAAATGCTGGGGAGGGTGTGAACCAAAGGGAACTCTCTTGCACTCTTGGTGGGAATGTAAACTGATATGGCCACTATGGAGAACAGTATGGAGAGTCCTCAAAAACTAGGAATAAACTACCATATGACCCAACAATCCCACTACTGGGTATACACCCTGAGGTACGGTTTCATCATTGAAAAAGACACATGTACCCACAATGTTCACTGCAGCACTATTTACAATAGCTAGGACATGAAAGCAACCTAGATGTCCATCAACAGATGAATGAATACAGGGGTTGTGGTACATACACACAATATTCAGTTCAGTTCAGTTGCTCAGTTGTGTCCGACTCTTTGCAACCCCATGAACCGCAGCACACCAGGCCTCCCTGTCCATCACAAACTCCAGGAGTTTACCCAAACTCATGTCCATCGAGTTGGTGATGCCATCCAGCCATCTCATCCTCTGTCATCCCCTTCACCTCCTGCCCTCAATCCCTCCCAGCATCAGGGTCTTTTCCAAGGAGTCAACTCTTCGCATGAGGTGGCCAAAGTATTGGAGTTTCAACTTCAACATCAGTCCTTCCAATGAACACCCAGGACAGATCTCCTTTAGGATGGACTGGTTGGATCTCCTTGCAGTCCAAGGGACTCTAAAGAGTCTTCTCCAATACCACAGTTCAAAAGCATCAATTCTTCAGCACTCAGCTTTCTTAACAGTCCAACTCTCACATCCATACATGACTACTGGAAAAACCATAGACTTGACTAGATGGAACTTTGTTGACAAAGTAACGTCTCTGCTTTTAATATGCTGTCTAGGTTGGTCATAACTTTCCTTTCAAGGAGTAAGTGTCTTTTAATTTCATGGCTGCAGTCACCATCTTCAGTGACTTTGGAGCCCAAAAAAATAAAGCCTGACACTGTTTCCACTGTTTCCCCATCTATTTGCCATGAAGTGATGGGACCAGATGCCATGATCTTCGTTTTCTGAATGTTGAGCTTTAAGCCAACATTTTCACTCTCCTCTTTCACTTTCATCAAGAGGCTTTTTAGTTCCTCTTCACTTTCTGCCATAAGGGTGGTGTCATCTGTATATCTGAGGTTCTTGATATTTCTCCCGGCAATCTTGATTCCAGCTTGTGCTTCTTCCAGCCCAGCGTTTCTCATGATGTACTCTCATGATGTGTGAGTAATACACAATATTACTCAGCCATAAAAAGGAATGCATTTGACTCAGTTCTAATGAGGTGGATGAACCAAGAACATATTAAACAGAGTGAAGTAAGTCAGAAAGAGAAAAACAAATATATATTAATTCATATATATGGACTCTAGAAACATGGTATTGATAAACCTATCTGCAGAGCAGCAATGGAGATGCAGACATAGCCAGTGGAAATTTGCAGTATCATGCAGGGAGCTCAGATCCGCTGCTCTGTGACAACTTAGCAGGATGGAATGTGGTGGGAGGGAGACTCAAGAGAGAGGGGACATATACATACCATGGCTGATTCATGTTGATATACAGCAGAAATCAACACAATATTGTAAAGCAATTATCATCCAATTAAAAATAAATTTAAATTTGAAAAAATGTACTGAGCACCTGTCAGAATGAAATGTAAAGGATCTGCAGAGTGTTCTATGCTCTGTAAGAATCTAAAGCCAGAGTTCAACCACCTGGACTCTGCAATACAAAATCTCTCATGCACACGTGACTGCACACATTCTGACCCCACCCCCAGCACTGCTGCAGATTCTCGGCAGACCTGCCTTCAGCCTGCAAAGTATTATTAAGACTCAGTCATGACGCTTAGTCTCCAGAGGCATCTGATTGATCAGGGCACAGAGTGCTTGTTACCAGATGCCTGGTGGATATCAGGTGAGGAGTGTGAACCCTGGAGACAAACTTCAATTACAACTCCCTGCAGCAGCCTCACCTGTTTGGCTCTTTCAGTGAGGGCAGTGGCCTCAGCCCCACCCAGTTGTTGCATCATCTTGTAAAATAGGCTCTTACTGTTTTGCAGCAAATCATGTGGTGGACTGTATTCTTTCACTGTCCCTGAATCCAAAACCTGTTAATCAGCAGAAAGAAACCCATTAGCAGCATGCAATGTATCCCAGTAACATACTGTAACTCAGACAATATTTTAGAAAGGGGCAGGAGGAGAAAAATGGAGAGAATCTATTTAGGTGGTAGGCCTTGTGGTGTGTAAATGGTTTGATTACCTTGTTTAACCAGGCAAAATCCTAATGAAACTGTGCAACCTCCGATTGGGACTTGAACCCATGGTCTTTTAATTAGAATCACTCACCTGGTGTCTAGATGTACTGAAGTTCAGGTGCTTTATGTCTCAGCTCAGAAATAATTCAGTGAGAGACAAAGTGATAGTGAAGAAGTGGATTTATTTAGAGAGATATATATTCTATTGTATCTCTGTTGTATACTTGATAAGAATGTGTTCCAATAAAACAGTTATTAGTCAAAAACTTCACTCTCAGTACTTATATGTTATGGAAGCCTTAAGAATATGTTCTAGAATATTGGTCCACAGATTTCTTCTTCACCTTACTGTAGCAAGAATCACAAAATCTTAGGAAAACTATTTTCTTACAGTGTTTTCATGACAGATTCTTCTATTTCAGGTAAATTTAATTGAGTCCTCATTTTCAAAGAATTCACTGATTTATCTATTACTATGTTTTGTTTCCCTGGAGAAGGAAATGACAACCCACTCCAGTATTCTTGCCTGGAAAATCCCATGGACAGAGGAGCCTGGCAGGCCACAGTCCTTGGGGTCACAAAGAGTTGGACATGACTGAGCGACTGGACACACACATACAGATTCTATAGACAGACTGCAGGCCATCTCAAAAGGCAAGAGTGGCTATAGCAGAAACACACTCAAGGGACAGAGTGTGGATCATCTCAGAAGGTGAGAGGCCTCTGCTTATTTAACTTATATGCAGTATACATCATAAGAAATGCTGGGATGGATAAAGCACAAGCTGTTGTCAAGATTGGTGGGAGAAATATCAATAACCTCAGATATGCAGATGACACCACCCTTATGGCAGTAAGTGAAGACCTAAAGAGCTTCTTGATGAAAGTGAATGAGAAGAGTGAAAAAGTTGGCTTAAAACCCAACATTCATAAAACTAAGATCATAGCATCTGGTCCCATCACTTCATGGCAAATAGATGGGGAAATAATGGAAACAGTGACAGACTTAATTTTGGGGGGCTCCAAAATCACTGCGGATGGTGACTGCAGCCATGAAATTAAAATATACTTGCTCCTTGGAAGAAAAGTTATGGCCAATCTTGACAGCATATTTAAAAGTAGAGACATTACTTTGCAACAAAGGTCCATCTAGTCAAAGATACTGTTTTCCCAGTAGTCATGTATGGATGTGAGAGTTGGACTATAAAGAAGGCTGAGCGCCGAAGAATCGATACTTTTGAACTGTGGTGTGGAGGAGACTTTTGAGAGTTCCTTGGAACTGCAAGGAGCTCCAACCAGTCCAACCTAAAGGAAATAAGCCCTGAATATTCATTGGAAGGACTGATGCTGAAGCTGAACTTTGGCTACCTGATGCGAAGAACTGACTCATTTGAAAAAACCCTGATGCTGGGAAAGATTGAACATGGAATTAGAAGGAGATGACAAAGGATTGGATGGTTGGATGGCATCACTGACTCAATGGACAAGAGTTTGAGTAAACTCTGGGAGTTGGTGATAGACAGGGAGGCCTGCGTGCTGTAGTCCATGGTATCGCAAAGAGTCGGACTGAACTGAACTGAAAAGAGCACTGAATCTCTTGTCAGAGAGGTTAAGATGCTTCTTGAATTTGGCTGTTGTTGTAGTTTATTATTCTGAGAGTGAAAGGCTGGCAAAAAGAGCTCCTACTTAAGCAGCTTTAGCAGAGCTACTTAGCATAGAATAAATTTGTAGAAATCCAGTTTTCTCATTGGATTAGACTAAAGAAGCAAGAAAGAAATTGGGCTCCAAATTCCAGTGATCACAGCCTGGCATAGCACACAGGGAAACCCAGTCTGAATTGCTGAGGCTCTAAATCTCTTTTGTCACAAATTATCTTTCCTTGCTTCTTTCCTTTTTCCAACTGCCTACTTTTCAGCCACTTTACTGCTCATTAATATGTCCACTAATTGGATGCTGAAAGGGAGAGGGGGGGCTCTTAACTCTGCCTTTCTGCCTGTTGGTGACTTTGCTTAATAGTTTCAGAGGGAAGGAAGAGTCTGAAACAATTGGCCTAAATGATGTACACAGGAAAACAGTTTTGACATGAAGTGGTTTTCTGGTAGCTTAGACAGTAAAGAAAATGCTTCCAATGTAGGAGACCCAGGTTCCATCCCTGGGTTGGGAAGATCCCCCAGAGAAGAGAATATCTGCTCACTCCAGTATTCTTGCCTGGGGAAATCCCATGGGCAGAGGAACCTGGTGAGCTACAGTCCATGTGGTTGCAAAGAATCAGGCATGACTGAGTGACTACTACCACTACCACTACTAGAGTAAATGTATCTTAAGAAAATACCCTGAAACTCTAAGCAAGACACAGGTTGTGTTTCACATCTAGGTATTGTACTTAATCCATCCTATGTCATTTAGTGGGAATTGTTCATTAAGTCTCATAAAGGCCATTTTCCCAGTAACCTTTTTTTAACTACTGTGCATCAGTGCTAAAGGCATCTTTCTCAAAAAAGCTGAAGAATAATTGAATCTGTCACATCCACCTAATTATTAAAATGTCCTATAATTTGGCATGCCAATTTAGATGCCCTTAATGTGCAATTTTACTTAAACATATAACATATAACTAGTCCCCTTGACATTGGAGAAGAAAAAAAAAACAAACAAAAAAAAAAACAAAAACAAAAAACACAATTTTAAAACACAGGTCTGTCTCATGCCAAAGACTAAGTAAATAAGTACGAAATTGGGGAAGCAGACAGATGGGCCCCAGGCTTCCCAGCTGGAGTTTGTCCTCTCTGGACAGATACTCCAAGAAGAAGACAATAGCAGGAGGGAGGAGAAGCTGAGCTCTGCCCAGATAAAAGATAAACAGGCCACATTTTCTCATTCTCAAGGTTAAAAAGGCCTTCCTACCTACACATGTGCAGAAATGTTCCTTGGGGGTCAAAAAGGGAGGGGTCACCACCCCACTGTAGGTGATGTCAACCTACCCATAAGCCTCTTCTCTAGGATCCATCTTGCCTAAGGGATGTATGCACACACATGGGAGGACCTTGAGATAAACCAAGTACAGACTCCGAGTCAGATAAAACAAGATGATCGTCCAAAGGAAACCCAGAAAAAAATGCCCCATATAAGTGATTTTACCTATCACAAGTGTACCACTCTTTTTCTGAGCCTGCCCATGTTACTATCTACATGTTATCATTTTCCATCCTACCAAGCACTTTGTTTCACTACTGTCCATCTGCTTGTGTAAATTCATTTATACAAAGTCAGAAGTCCAGGGCCTTGTCACTGGCTACTGGCCCTTGAGGCCTGGTGCCTGGGATTCAGAGCTTTCTATGCCTCAGCCTGACTTCAATCTCTGTCCAGGGAAACAAAATCCTTCTCCAAGCTGCTGCAGGCTGAGTCGCCTGAGATCAAAGGTTCATTACTTCATACAATGAACAACTTTACATTCTGCAAAAGCAACAACTTTTAAAAATCACCATTTCAGAGTTGGTGAAAATGAGTTCTCTGACTATAAAGAATTTATATGTTTTAATGAAAATATTTATATTTTTCCTTGTCCAACTTTCTACTTTATTCAAATTTGAATGAATAGTAAAATTTCCAATTTCTCTCACATTGTCTAAAACACATAAATGCCACTGAGATGAGTAGTTATTAGAATTGGCTAATATCTAAAATACTCAAAGCCAAAAAAAAAAAAAAAAAAAAAATGCTGCTCTCAAAAAACAATAGGATTAATAATATAAATGGTAGAAAGATCATTTTGATCAAAATACTTTGAGCCATTTCAGTGTTAGTGCCTACTAAAAATTGGCACTTGCCTTCCACTTCTATGAGAACTAGGTCACAAACCACCTCAGCCACTGACCTTCAACACATCCTAAAAGGAGTACAGGGTGGTGACTCGGAATGAGACACTGTGCCCTGGGAAAAATTGGCAGAATACGCCTTCAGATACTTAGATACTTTTAGGAGAAGATTTTTGTGAGCCTGATTCTTGCATCTTCTCATATCTAGCCCAATTCTTGCATCTCCTCATATCTAAAAAAGCACTAAAATCATTAACAGCAATATCTGCTCTTCATGATTAGCAACAAGCCTCTGCCAAAAGGTGTACTTGACTGCACATACCCCACTTCACAATCACATCTAACACTGACCCTCTACTCTTTGGAGTAGTTTCTCAGAGCAATCTGAAATGCTGTCTCCTAGGCCACAGTCCTCATTTTGCCCCAGATGAAACAACTCACAATTCTCATATTGTGCGTTTTTTTGTTGTTGACATTACTAACTCATTATATTTTATAAGAGGAGTTTTCTGTTTTAGGTGGGGAATGACAGAAGTGTGATAGTTTGTTGCAATGTTTGATAATTTATAAGAACTTAAAATTTAACTTTTTAAACACCTTAAAAATGCAAATACAATACACTTCATTAATACTCTTTTAATAGGCATTAAACAAAATACAGTATCTTAAAGTGAACTGCATTATGAATACAGCCTCAAGTGGACAGATTCACAAGGTTTGAGAGATGGGATGCCCTCACATATAAATGGAGTGTAACAAAGGCTACAGTAACCATCAGATCCATGAAAGCATCCCATAACTAAAATAGCAGTCTTTGGATTTGGAATGGAAAATAAAAATAGCTGTGAGTTGATGATTTACTGTTTCATATGCTGCCGGAGTCCAGCCCGGTGGATCCAGGGAATTTGAAGGGGAGACGGTATCGGTGATCAGGAAACAACAGCTTATTTAAATGTTAATTAAGGATATAAAGAGTGGTTAAATAAGGATAGCTCAGTGAGGAGATTCAGTGGAGAAAAGAGGCTGAATAATTCAGCCAGAAGGTGAGAGAAAGAACGACATGGGGAGACCAAGTTTCGGTGAACAAGGCCCGCACTTTATTTTCCAAAGTAGTTTTATACCTTAAGTTATGCATAGGGGATAATGGGGGAAGGGGTAGAGTCATGCAGTAAGCCAGGCTTTCTTCCTGCAAACTTATCGTATGCAAAAGTTTAGGTGATTTGCATCATCTTCTGGCCCGGAGGCCTGTTAACATTTTAAGACCCTTTCTTCAGAAAACTTATTTTTCTCTAAAGGTGATTGGTCAGGAGCCACCCTCCAAAAGCATTAAAGTTGCATTCCTATAGGGCAAAGGTGTGGTGGGCTATAACAAGAAAAAGAATTAACTTAAGGGTCCAAGGTTACAAACATTAAAGCTACTACTTATACCAATTATATTAATCAATACACTGCCAGGGACACAGCAGGTAAAGGATATGGAGACTTAGCAGCAAACATTGGCCCAACAAGTGAAAAACACTTCACCAATACAATTTCTAATCAATCTTTTAACTGCTCAAAGGAATCTGTGTTTAGACAGTTTAGAACATCTCATGCCTCTCACAGTTGGGAGGCTCTGAGCAATCACATGTGGCCAGAAAAATCTATTCAGGCAGGCTAGAGGACTTCCAAAGGAGTGTGTAGGTTGAAACACTATCACACCCAGGAACTTTATTAACTGGAGCTGCAAGTTAATTCTTTTTTCATAGAGAGGTAGTGGGGGACAGCCCCCCATAAAGTCAGAGGTGTAGGTGAGAGCACAAAGCAGAAAGTAGGCAGACTCTGGTTTTGGGGGTAGATGCTCAAGAATTTCCAGGGGGGCTCCTGAGGCTCGATCCCGCCTTTGCGTATGCCGAGCCTCCTTCCTCATGACCTTTGCCATGAGTGGAGCTCCTCACCGCCGGCTCCCGGCAATATGCTTTATAATCACCGTTATTAATTCTCAAGAATGTCTCTCAAGAGTAGACAAACAAGGTTGATGATTTCCATCAATCCACTCTTCCATTTATTCCTTCCATCTTCCCTATCCATTCATCCATCCTGTAAGCACTGAATATCTATCACCAAAGCACTGTTCTAGGAATGGGAGATTCAAAGATGAGCAAGACAGTCTATCAAGAAGTTCACGGCCAGACACAGATGAAGACTGATGTGCAGTTAAATACTTTGGCCAAGGCAGTAGAATCAGCAGATGGCAGAACTGGGATTTGAATCTAGGACTGAACTTACTTCCTCTGCATGTGAGTTACAAGTAAAAGACACTGTTAAATTATTTACCATAAGTAAAATAAGAGACATGAGAAGTTTAATATTCAATAGTCTAAAATATCTTTCCATACGGATAATACCTAATGTTAACTTTGTTTATAATTTAAGAAAATATGTATGTAAACATAAACATTTATCCTGTCTACTTTTCAACTGTAATTTTATTATGCTCAGGCACAAATTATTTACTGTGTGCCTGGGATATATTCACAAAAAAAAAAAAAAAAAGAAAGAAAACTAGTTTTATTTAACTTTCATGAGCAATAAATATGAAATGGCCCACAGTCAAAACATATTTGAGGAAAACAAGTCAATTTTCATTAGTTTCTAAATTTCTTCAGCAAACATTTACTGCATATTTAACTGCATTGATAGCACTATGCTCGATGCTCTATAACAGGAAAACACATATGTCAGGGAGCCTATACTGAAAGGAGAGAGAGAAGAAAATCCTTAAGTGTCTGTAATGCAAGAAAAAAAATGCATG